>NW_009717458.1:7446-63603 GCF_000703405.1 Apaloderma vittatum | reverse complement strand
CCCCCTGCCACTCTCTTCCAGTTCCCTCATCTCATTTTCTCTCTACTCTGTCATCTTGCTTCCCTTCGCCTCCTTTTCTCTGCATTCCTGTCTTGTATCATTTCTGCAGCTCAATCGCTCTCCTCCAGCTGCCAGGCCAATTGAAGACCTGCCATTGCCTCCCACCACAACGCTAGGAGGAACCTGCCACACTCTGCAATGCCCCCAGCTCGCAGCTCTGCTCTTGTTTCTCTTTCTCACCTACTGATATTTCAGCCTTCCCAAGTTAAAAAAATGCAGCCGAGCATTGTGCAGAGGCTTCAGGGAGGTATGAAGAGATGAAACAGAAACTCACAGCATGAGTTGTTAAGTGAAAGCAGGTTGAAATTATCTAGTCCAAAACGTTTTACTAACACTTAGCAGGAAAATATCCCTCTGCAAGACGTTTTTTGACATTGCTTTGAAAGAATAGCTTGAAGAGCTTTCAGCAATCAGTTCAACAGATTTGCCCTGAACTTAAATGTTACTAAAAGATTGTTGTCAAAATACCAATTTTCAGCTGAACATCTCTGTTTTCAAGCAAATGTCTAGAAACTTTCCAATGCTTCCTTGTGGCAAAAATGAAAATATTCCTTTACAATGAATCGTCACTTTTCATCCAAATTCTCATGGGGATCCCTAAAGAAAAGCCCAGAAAGCTGCCCTGGGTGATTGCCCCATCCTTTTGACCTGTTTATCACTTACTATTTTGCTTTACCAGAAATGTTATTGTCAAATTTAAGGCACCCAGCTGTGTGCATCCAAGTTTTACCGATCTAATATTCATTCATCTTCCAACAACACTCAGGGTTCAGCAAGCTGCCTAATTAGTTACCGGCTGCAGTGGAAAGAATTATTGTAGAGAAACACTGACCTTCTACCCATGGGATCTCATTTTTCTTTGCTATCGCTAGCTAGAAACTTGGAAGAGAGTGATGCTTAATCCTGCTGGCCCTGCCAATCTCAGCTCCCCATCTCTCTCTGAAGAAATACGAGTGCGTGCACTACTTTGCTTGCTGAGGACTGCTCAGAGAAAGCTGTATCTTTAGTAATGAAATTTCTGCTCAAGATGACATGGTAAAACTCTGCAACAGCTCGACTTCAAAGAGCCTGAGCTGAGTTTTAGCCCTGCTCAGGTCAGGGTGTATCTGCAGCCCCTCCGTGGGAGGGATGTTCTGCAAGGTCTGTCTTCGCTGCACAAAGGTGGTAATAGAGAGCTGTTCACACTCATTGTTTATGCTCTCGTTTACTTTTCATTAGTTTGTTAGGGAAATCTTCTTTCAAGTGTTTTCGTTCTCATCAGTCAATAAATGATAAAAATCAGACACAGAATGTTCTAAAAGTGGAACCACAAAAAGACCTATTTCCTGTCAGCCCATATGTTCTCGGCGAAGAGAGCTGTATATCCCAGAGGAAAATTAAAGATCTGAAAGAGCATCTGAAAATTCATCAGCCGAGTTTCTCAGCAGATCTCGATTGCACAGAAAAACCAGAGCCCAGCACCAGTGGACAGCTAAAGATCTCCACCTAGTGAAACGGAGTGACAGGACAGCTTGTTGCTTTGCAGCCTTCCCTGTAAAGCCAGGCAAAAGGTGAGGAAAATGGTCAACCAAATGGCAAGTTTAGCATCCATGCTGTCAGAATACCTGTTCTGACAACAGTCTCCACATCGTATCAACACCAGGAGCAGCATTTGCCTCTGGTTCTTGCAGGGGGAGGGTGGGATGGGGTGCTCAGCCCAGACTCATCAATGCTGCGGGTGCCCACGAGGATCCTGGCACTGCCATGCCAAGAGCCTTGACCTCTACAAAAAGTAGTAATGCGGGGCGTTCTGGTTAACCAGAACAAAGCTACGTCAGGAGAGCATCAAAACTGCCCTCCCAAAGTCCTCACCCTTACCCAAGGTGATCATGACTCTGTACTCACTACAACCTGATGGATTGCACAAGCTGGTAACGATGGCTTTTGGCTGAGAATCTTTTCAATAGATGACATTTTTCCTATTGATGGCATTACCCATTCTGTTGTAAACACAAGATAATTGTAATTTCCTGGACTGTTACAGAACGCATGAGGGTTATGGGTAGTCTTATTAAAGTATTAGTGGAAAAATGCATGTTATGAGTTGAGAGAAAATTAATGGCCATTCTTTTGCAGTTTGCATACAGTTCAATCCCTCTGTCATCTGACATAGGTGATGTGCACTTTTTTAAAAACATCACCCCTCCTTTCCAACCACTCTGAGGCTCAGGGTTATTTCTTAATAAGTCATGCTGAGCTCACAGGAGTGGGTGACCAGGTTCCCCAGCTCTGCCCCACTCTCTCCACGCCCCAGCCATGAGCAATGTGCTACTACTCTCTTAGTCAAGAAAACTTCCCAGCTAAAGGAGCCAGCTTTATAGGTGGTTATATTCTGGTAACTTTGTTGTGAGTAGCTGAAAGCCAAAAAGCAGTTCCCAGAAATTGCCATCGCAGGGGGACATTTCAAAGCTGGAGGCTGCACATCTCCAGAGAGGTACCTGAAGGTTACACACCTCCAATGACGCAAACACATCCTTTTGTTTGTGGAATGATGTAGGGTCAGTCAGGTAGTTCCCAACCTGGGCTGGGCTGAGACGTCTCATTCCATCAATGCTTCAGCTTATCTAAAGGATAAAATTGTTGATACACCTTCTTTCCAGTTTTCCTTGTATGCTCAGTTATTCCTTCTCCCAAGGGAGACCTGATGCTTTATTTTCCCTTCTCACATGTACTTCCCAGAACAAGTGATTCCCTATCTTTTAAAGACAAGCTGTCCCTTTCTCTTTCCCCACCTGCTGCTCAAGTTTAAGAGATAAATGTAATAATAACCCAGCAGTTTTTCCGCTGTTCCCATCCCACTGTGTTCAGCTAGTGGTGCCTCACTGTGCAGACAGCGTGGATCAACCTAGAGTAGCAGATCTCCATATGAGAACTAATTGAGCTATAGACATTAGGAATACACCCATGCTTTAATCACAAAAACTCCACAATGACTTAGTGTCAAGCCAGTAGATTTTAGGAACGACAAAGTTGATAGTGGGTAATATCTGCACTTCAGCACAGGATTTTCACCTCAATCTAAGACACAGAACATCTTGGATGGCTGAAACCTACTTCAGTCCAGGTCTCCAGGGGGGACAGTTTCAAGTTGCAACAGGGCAAGTTTAGGCTGGACATTATGAAGAAATTCTTCACAGAAAGAGTGGTCAGACACTGGAATAGACTACCCAGAGAGGTGGTTGAGTCGCCATCTCTGGATGTGTTTAAGTGTCGCTTAGATGTGGTGTTGGGTGATATGGTTTAGGGGTGAACTTGTAGTGTAGGGTTAATGGTTGGACTTGATGATCCCAAGGGTCTTTTCCAACATGAATTGTTCTATGATTCTATGGTTCTATGATTCTATGCCCCTATAATGACCATTACCATTAGATATATTAGAACACTGATATAGAGAAATGGTTGTGAAGTTGCTGATAGGGCTGGTACTGAAATCACTGCCCACATTTTGACAATATCTCCTTACTACCTCGTTACACAGAGACGGATAGCTAAAGTGAGATAAAGATGGAGAAGGCTGGGTTAAGAATGTGATGTGACTTGTGAATCCTCAAATCAGGGAGAGGAGGGAAAATTATTTTCTGAGACAGCTGGCAACATCCATAAAATTGGTCCTTATCCAGTAACCCTGCTTTGGTCTTGCAGACATCCATCTGTCTTGTCAAAAACTCTGCCAGATTCACCCAACCTGCCTCAGACTTTGCTTTGTGATACCAGCAAAGTATCACAAACAGGAGAGCTGAACGTTGGCTCTAGCTTTGCCAATAGGAAGATCTATGTACCATAACTTTCTTTTCTGCAAGCAAAGCTTGGTTCAAGAAAAATCAATTTTGTTGTGGTCTGCCTAGAACTCATCACTGCAAGGATAATGTGTGCTTCTGTTTACCATGTGGGAACAGAAAATTCATTTGGGCTGAAGTATGATTCATTAACTGCCTCCAAATGGCAGTAGGGCTAAAATTATTTTAGTTTCATTTAACTCAAAGAGTTCTCTCTGTTTGCATTGTGTGGAGGGCAAGTGCAGCAATCTGTGCCTCATCACCCCTTCAGAGACAGGAGACTTTGCTACAAGACTCTTCCCTGTGATGACTCCTTCATAGATCTGGAAAAACAGTTCTACATTCCTAAACCACCCCACAGAGATAGAAATAGCATGGTGGACCTCATTCCTCTTCAGGGTTGGAGGCATATAATGGTCCTTGGTAAAGGAGGGTTAACTTGTCCCTTTGCATTTGCAGCCCATTGCTCCATGGCTTGAATATTTTTAAGCATTTCCATTGCTGTCACCTCCAGTGATTTTAACTGCGAGTTCTGAGATGCTTGGAGTTTCTTTAAGTCCTGGGATCAGGCTCTGGTTTGTTTTTAAGAAGTAGTGGTGGGAAGTGTAATCTGTGGATGCTCTGACACCAGAACAGCCGCCTTTGACTTGGTGGTTCCTGGTCTCAGGAGAGGTCTGAGCTGGTCTGGCATGGCTGGGCTGGCCAGGCTATGGTCCTCCCTGTAAGAGATTACCTGTCCTTTTGCAAACCTCACTTATAAGCTGTGAGGTGGGGCTAGGAGATCAGGAGCAAAGAATCTCAGATGTGCTTGAAGCCTGATATGAGACCTCAGTGCCACAGAAACAGCCTAGTCACGTTTACAGCACAGTTGAAAGTCTTGTACAGAGGTGAAGGTGGCAGATTAAAACTAAAACTAGGTTCTGCCCCTGCCCTGGGGTAGATTTGTTTGTTAGTTTTTAACGCCATCTGCTCAGAGAGAGAGAAGGATTTCATTAGAGCTTCGAAACTGTCTCAGGCGCAGTTTTGGGCATAGTTACAGGCACTGGGCCACTGCCTGGAAGGACAAAGAAAGCTTTACATTCCACTCTCCAGTCATGGATGCTTTTTTTTTTCCTCTAATTCAGTAACTCATAAAGACTTAAAGAAAAAGTGGTGCAACGCTGGGTAGATCGGGGAGGCTCTGAGCAATTGGGAACGGGATGGGATGGGATGGGAGCCAGGACTCCACTGGACCTGACAGCAGGTCTCCATGGCCCAGAATGTGGCTTAGGGCTGTGAGTCCTCCCCTCCTTGAGTTCTTCCAAGCCATTTTAGTTTACAGATGAAGCTTGGGAGTTCACTTTCCAAATAAATTCCGACCTTCTCCTTTGGCCAATACTGGATTCTGCTTATTTCAAGCCTTGTCCAGGTGTATTGATTCTCCCAGCAGTGAAAACACTGGCATATAAATTGCAAATCAGAACCAAAGGAAAGCAGCTGTATTCAGAGCACATGGGCTAGAAGAGATTTATAATAAGAGAAAGGTGTGTTTATTCATCCATTGACCTAAGGCCCTGCATTACTGCACTCCCTGTAGAGTGATGCTTGGTGTTGACCTTGAGATGATGGCTTAGCAGGGGCAGTGAGTTTAGCAGAGATAGAACCGTTCCAAGGAAAACGTTCCAGAAAGTGATCCTATCAAACCCAACACAGCGAAAGTAACAATCTCATTCTGGCCAGGCTAACTCCTTTCTTCTGATTAGCATTATTATTCTGTTTTCATATTGCAATAAATAATGCAATTACTAAAAGCTTAATGCTGATGAAGAAACTCCCTGTTCTCTAGCAGACACAGTCAGGCTGGAGACGGGAGTGGAGCCTTCATCTCCTGCTTTGGGATGATGCATTTTTTCCTGCTTTTCCTTCAAAGGATGGATCACTTCAAGGAATTGATTTTCAGTTACTTGAAAGGACATTGTAGAGAGGTTGGTGCTGGTCTCTTCTCACAGGTAATTAGGGACAGAACCAGGGGGAATTGTTGCAAGTTGCAACAGGGCAGGTTTAGGCTGGATATTAGGAAGAAATTCTTCAGTCTTCACAGAAAGAGTGGTCAGACCCTGGAACAGACTGCCCAGGGAGGTGGTTGAGTCGCCATCCCTGGATGTGTTCACGTGTCATTTAGCTGGGGTGTTGGGTGATATGGTTTAGGGGTGAACTTGTAGTGTAGGGTCAATGGTTGGACTTGATCCCAATGGTCTTTTCTAACCTGAATTGTTCTATGATTCTATGATTCTATGACCACAGGGTCCTTTCCAGACCATGCCCATGCAAGAATGTGATTTGCAGGGACTACTGTAAAGGGCAGAACCGAGGGTCTGCAGGAGACATATAGATGCAGACCACATCTGCGGGCAGCTCACGGGCACATGGGAGTTGAGCTACTCGCTCCATTTCTCCTAGCCTAGTCTTCCCCTGGGTGTGATGGGACCTCCAGTCCTCTCTCTTGTCCCTGAGGGAAAGGATGCAGAGCTCATAGAACAATAGAAAAGAAAAAAAAAACCAAACCAAAACCAAAAATCCATTTAATATAAAGTCCTCTCGTCAAGGACGTATCAGATATTAAACTGATAAGAACAGATACTACACTTGATCTTAGCCAAAAGGCCGAGAAGCTCCTAACACAGTGCAGTACTTGCTGGGGAGGGGAAGGAGGAGGACACGTGGCACAGTGCATGGGTCTTGTCTGGGAGCCTCACCTGCCCACCTCGGGCATAGCAGGCAGGACATTTGAGAAAATAATAAACTTTTCCTGCTTTTGCCAAACTGAAATGATGGAGAGATATTGAGATTGATTTTAGCTCTATTTAATGAGGGATAATTAACCCACCCATCACAAGGCCATAGGATTACACTAGTTGGAAATTTTCCAGTTAATGCGCTATTTGATATTTCCGCCTAATTTTCAAGAATTTAATTGATGTCTTAATTATAAAAGATATCGCTATTAACACCATTCTCAAAAGAATTCCTATCACTGCTGTGACTTTACACAGGCACATGGGCCCCTCTCTGCTTTTCCCCTCAGAGACACAAGCTTGCTGAGCTAGAGCTTCACAGGAGCAGCTTGTGCAAGACTACGTGGAGGACTAGGGCAAAGCCAAGATCAGGGCATCAGAGTATTCCTTTGTGCAGTACTGGAGTGTGCAGGAGGTCCTGTGCAAGCCCACATCTCCATTGAAGAATAAATAAATTGAGGTCCTTGCCAACTCCCAACCCTCTTTCCCCACTTCTCCATAAAAAAAAAAAAATAGAGACAGTCCTAGAAGCCAGCTCAGACCTGTAATAAAGAAATGGTGGAGCGGTGGTTAGTGTTGTGAGGATAGACCTCCATGGAGGGGGGACTGGCACTGGTCACTTAAAAGCCAATGATGTTTACCTGTCACTACAGTGCTGAAGGGGAAAGGAGACACAAGCATCACTTTTGAACCCTTGAGGCTTCCTTAATTATTTTTTGCAATACTGCTGGCTAATGCAAAGACACATGTACATATGAGGCTTTCTCCCAAAGGTATTTGCTAGCATTTGTATGATGGAGGATGCTGCCAATTATATGTGTGGGAGGGCTAGCCTGTGTGGCTCCACCTAAAGGTGGGCTTGATCAGTAGAGGCAGGTCATGAGAATCTGAGCCCTGGAGCTGTGTGAGAGGGAGAAGCTGAAGAGCAGAGCCCTACTGCTGCATACCTAGCCTCAGCATCAGCTGAAGCCCAATTAAACACAATTATCAAGGAGTCACAGGAGAATGTTAATTAACAATTGTATCAGGACTGGCTGACATGAGGTGTATTTTCCCCATAGCTGCTCTCATAGTGCAGTGCTTTGTATAGCTGGAAGGGGGCTGCTATCACGCCAGGGGTTTGGCTACTGCTGAGCAGGGCTCCCAGCACCAAGGCTTTGTCCCCAGCATCTCCCTTACCAGCAGTCTGGGGGTGGGCAAGATCTTGGGAGGAGACACAGCCAGGACAGCTGACCCAAAGTGACCAAAGGGCTATTCCATACCCTATGACATCCACTCAGCAATAAAAGCTAAGAGAAAGGAGAAGGAGGGGAGGGTAGTTGTTATAACATTTGTCTTCTAGAGCTACAGCTACTCATACTGAAGCCCAGCTTCCTCTGAGGAGTAGGGCATTTCTCATGAAGCTTTCCTTCCAAACAATGCTAATTTTCTTGGAAGGAACCTTCCTCATGTCCTACTCTTTGAAGAACAGAATGGGATGATCCCAGTTCATAAAAATGAAGACAATTTACTTATGAAGAAAGAAGGAAAACACAGTTGAAACACAAAAAGACACAGTAGTGCCTCCAAGGAGATGGAGCCTCATCAATGCTGAGTACAGGGGGACAATCTCCGTCCTGGTCCTGCTGGCCACAATGTTTCTGACACAAGCCAGGGGGTCTGTTTGGACAAGGACAGTTGCATATGCTGAGTGATCCCATTCTTTCTTCTCTCGAAGCCCAAGGACAGAGGCCACAACCTGAGGATGTTGGGAGCTGCCTCCTTGGCTTGAAGGAACTTGTGTCAGACATCCTCCCAGCACGTTCCAGTCACATAGATCTCACCATTGAATTTAAAAAGGCCACGGCTGCCACAACAAGTAAAAATGCAAACAAGGGAAACAGCATGCAAGCAAGCAGGAGAGCAGGGATGCATATTTATAGCTCCTTATGTAAACCAGATACAATGGAGCCATTTGGAGCTGAAACAGGCTTAATGTTGTCCTCTGTCATGGGAAGCCTGATGCTGACTGCAGATCTCAGCCCTGCCATGTGCCTTCTCTGACTAAGCGAAGATGGGCAGAGCACCACCCTCCCACAGCCTGCTCAGGGAAGATGTTGGTTGTGGACTAAACACAAAGAGAAATTAGAGGCTTTTACATGGGAGTCCATGGGAGTTTAGGTACTTGGTAGTGATGGGCAGACAACAGGTCTCAGCCTGCTCCATACATGATGAACAAGGGGAAAGAGCTTCCCTGAACCTGTGTAGACATTTCTAAGGTAGCAAGAAAGGTTTCTTTGCCTTTTCCTTTACTAGAAAGCAGGAATTGCTATTACTCATCAGCAGGGATGCTGAGGCAAAAACCTGATGACCGAGGTCTAACAGATCTTCACAACTGATAAATTAATTTCAAAAGGTCACTGTGAACTGCTTTTAAAAAGTGCAAGCACATGAAAAAGGGGTTACTGCTCCCAGAAGATTGCCCTCTATTCCTTTCTCATGTGCTGTTGAATTAGATATTAAATCCATAGATGAGCTAAATGAGTTGATCATGGCTAATGCTATTACCAGGAATACCAAAGGAATCAAAGATGATTAGACACTTGTCATGAAGTCTTAACACAGAGGACAGAGAGAATTAATTTGTCCCACTGACCTGCTTTTGTTTTCTAAGTGGTTCTCATTGACATGTACTAGAAATATAGGAAATAAACAGGGAGAAGTGGAAATCCAAGATGAAAAATCTGAACCTTAGAAGTGATGTTCTAGAAAAGAAAGAAAGGGTGAAAATAGGGACAGCATCCGAAAGGGGAGCCAGAAAATTACCAACCAGCCTCTGGTACTCTCTCCTAACCAGAATTATCCTGTGTCTCTAAGTGCCATTTCCCAGACAAGGAAATTCATTGCGCTCCCCTTCGAGAATCGTTTTCCCAGTCAAGACCCTCCAGGTGCACCAGCTCCAGATTTGGGCCCTCTCCGGGCTGCAGACAGATCCCTCCACAGATCAATAAGGCTGGAAACCTTTCCCTGGCCCAGTCATGCCTGTTGCTTGCCTTTCCTCCAGTGCTGCCTTCCTCTACACAGCTAATTTCCCAGAGGAGATGGATTGATTCTCTACAGCCGCTATGATTTTAATACATGCTATTTATCACCCATCTTGTAACTCAAATGGAAGAAGTGTGTGCCTGCACAATATATATGTAAAAATCTCCATTGCGTTCAGTTAATCCTCTGGTGGCCATCAATAAATATCAGGGACTTGGAATTCCCTCAGGAAGAGTTTTAATAAACAAAATATTTACATAAATATGTTTTATTGTTGCTCAGAGTCTTACCAGCCCTTCCCATTTAAAAGTGTGTCAATGCGCAGCAGCTCCCTTGTTTTAATTATGTCAGTCTGCCAAAGCAGTAGAAATTGTATTCGTTACATCAGTCCTGCTGTCTGGGGAAGGGAATATATCAGAGGAAAATCAGTTATCATTGTTTTGACATAACCGTGTCCTACAAGCAATTGTCCCACAAGCTGGCACATGCTCTCAGAAACATTCAAAGTAGGACCTGGGATGGGTCTTCTGTATCTGACAGTAAGCAGACCATCAACCCTGTGCAATGCCAGGGCGCGTCTGGCTTCTCCAAAGAAGCACCTCATGCTTTGTGCAGGGTCCAGCGGACCCTTGGACCGCAGCCCCAGGAGCACAACTGGGCCAGGACTCAGAAGGTGCCATACTTGCTGAAGCCAAATCAAGCATCAGGTTACGAAGGGTGCACAGCTCATGGAGATGATTTTTTCTGGGACGAGAATTTGGCATAAAGTAAGTCTTTGAGTACAGACCAGTCTGCCCTAAGTGCAGAATGGTCCTATCACAGAATCATAGAATGATTTGCGTTGGAAGGGACCTTAAAGATAAATTATTTCCACCTCCTTCTGCTATGGACAGGGACACCTCCCAACCCGCCCTGTCCAACCTGGCCTTGAACACTTCCAGGGAAGGGGCTTCCACAACTTCTCTGGGCAACCTGTGCCAGTCCCTCACCACCCTCATAATAAAGAACTTCTTCCTAAAGTCTAATCTCTGTCTACCCTCCTCCAGTTTAAAACTCTTGCTCCTCATCCTATCACCACCTGCACTTATAAAAAGTCCCTCTCCAGCTTTTCTGTAGCCCCTTCAGGTACTGGAAGACCACTATAAAGTCACTCTGAAGCCTTGTCTTCTCCAGGACTACAGGTGGGTCTCCATCAGCTCAGTACTCTGGAACTGATAGGGCACAATGTTCGTGGCCCAGCATCAAATTTAATAATAAAAACACCTCTGTTTTGGCCAGTGTGATATTTCAGTGCATAAATCAAGCAGCAACAATCTGAAAATAGTTCACTCAAAACCCCTTTCCCAATTCCCTTTTTTAGAATCTAAAGATTCATGTCGTCACATGTTCAGTTACACTGCTTGAACCCTTGCTTACAGCCACCACCGCTTCAGGGCTATCCCATCATGAAGCACATGAAGACAGTTTCCCAACTTGACCCAGACACTTCATCTGTCTCAGCTGGCCCCACCTGAAACCGTTTTCTCCTCATGAGTCATCAGACACTGCTGCTTTCTCTGTCTCCTTTTAATTGTCATTCTTAGACCAGTCCCATTTCTGTGGCACAAATACCTTGGTGCAGTTGACGTTCTTAAGTACTGCTCAATATTTCATGCAGAGACTTCTCACTATCTTAGACTACTCCCAACTGATCTCTTTAATCATAAGCAATTCATGGAGAAAGCCTAAAATAGTACTTTTTTGCTCCTTATTAGAAGGAGAGGGCCAAAGTTTTGTATAAGGGAAAGATGAATAACAAGGCTCTGATAAGAATATTGGGACAAGTAAGCACTGAACGTCTGTGAAATGCTCATGCTCTGGAACACTTTCTGTGAGCTATCAGCAGTTTTATTCCTACCTGAGCAAGGCACACATTGCAAAGAGCAAGCAGAGACATAACAGGTTTTTATTTGCAAATATAAGCATGAATCACTTTTCCCTAATGCTCAACTGGCTCCAGAAGCCATCAGATGTTCTTCTGCCTGAACTTCCATCTGCGACGGATTTGTGAGCAGCTGCAGTGTGTCGGTCTTAACTATGAGAAAAGGTCCTCCACAGCTTGTTTCTGACCCAATCCCCAGCCAGGTGTCAGACCCTGACAGGTGGAGAATGACCCACCTGCCCAGCCAGCTAGGGAAAATGTCATCCTTTCTGTTCCCACACCAGATTTTGCCCCATACAATGTCTTTCTAGGTCCATGAGATCCAGAGCTACCCAGCAGGCCAGGTATCTACTTTTTTCAACCAATTGTGAGAATAAACTTCCATAACATGAAACGTTTGAGTCCTTTTGAGGTCACAACTGACATACACCTTGCAGATGTGCCGGCAGCCACTGCGTCTCCTTGGTGTAAGAAGGCATTTCATCAGGATAGGGTTAGAGGACAAGGAGCTGTGTCCATCATTGCTGCCCCACGGGATGCATGCCCAGGGCCAGGGCACAAAGGAAAATCCCTGGCACCTGGACAGGCTGTAATTCCTTTCATCCCTGATCCTCTTCTACCTTGCTCAAAGGTAGGACACACGAAGGTCACCAGGGCATGGAATCTGAGACAGCTTTGCAGGAAGAAGGAGAAATAACATCTCCAGAGATTACAATAAATTGCCACCTTCTTCCCAAAGGCTCCTATGAAACACTTGAAATAGTGACCTCATTAATTAATGAGATGGGTTAACACTCTCTCCACATACTCTACTTAATTGCAATTCTGTCATTCCCAGTGAATTCTTAAAGCCATATTGATTATTCCAAGCTCTATTCAATCAATAAAGCAATAAACCGTATATGGTTAAAAAAGCGATTAAAAAGATAAATACATGAGACACCTTAAAGAAGCCACATCTTTCTGCAGCCTGCATAGCTAAGAGCAAGCAATGGTTAAATATGTTTTAATGTCCTCATCTAATGGAAGTGGGTAATGGTCTCATAAATTTATTTTCATCTCTAATCCATGTACAAAGTATTTCCAAATAGAAAGCAACCCAGACACTAATGTTCTCCGTTTTTGCTGGCTGCTTGCTCTGTGCCCTGCACAAATAATGGTCGTGGATGAGCATATTAAGGGAGGCTGTGGCCAACAAGCAAGCCATGTGAGCCTCCTGCCTTGGGGGATAGGATGGGTAGAGGACCAAGGAATCTTGAAGGAGAAGTCTGCTTTGGAGGCTGCAGAAGCATCACAGCATTGTGGCCGAAGTTTCCCTATTGCAAAAAAGGCAACTGCGTCCTACACCATGGGCGTGGAGTAGCCTGATCTAGCCCTGGTTGGAGATACACCTGCTGGAAATGGAGCATCAAGCAAGCCCATTCCTCATTGCTATGTCTATCTTGGTCTAGAAGTGGCTGACCCTCCTCCAGAGGTGCTCCTTCGGGAATACAGCCTCCCTGCACTGAGATCCACTACCGTCTCTGAGGGAGCCCTGCAGCCTGCTGCCACTCTTGCTCTCGTGGGAGCCACGTTGCAAAGCAGTGAGGAGGAGTCAGTAAAACCTCATGACCTTCCAAGTGTGCCGGTACTGCCTCAGCTCTCACCAGTCCATCATCCTGCCATATTCATGCTATTAGATTCATAGAATGCTTTGGATTGGAAGGGTCTTTAAAGATGATCTAGTCCCAATGCCCCTGCTATGGGACCAGACCAGGTTGCTCCAAGCCCCATCCAGCCTGTCCTTGAACACTTCCAGAGAGAGGAAATTCTCTGGGCAACCTGTGCCAGTGCCTCAGCACCCTTATAGAAAATAATTTTTTCTTAGTATCTAATCTAAATCTGCTCTCAGTTTGAAACTGTTACTTCTCATCCTATCACTACACTCCCTGGTAAAGGAATCCCTCTTCTTTCCTGTCACTCCTCTTTAAGTACTGGAAGGCCCCTATAAGGTCTCCAATATCAGCTCAAGTCAATCTTCTTCAACCCCCACAGCCCAAGGTCTGATATCCTCCTCCATGATGGCAACTGGTGTTACTGGCATTTGTTTTCACACTGAGGTTACTGATGTCATTGTGGAAAGTGGGGCTCGACCTCCCCAATGTGACAGAGCCTTCCCAGCAATGCACCAAGGATCCCAGCCCTGCCTTGGCTGTACCGATGGGGACAGTCTGTCCAGAGCTGAAATCTGTCATGATAACAATCTGGGCTTGAAACTCTTCCTATTTTAGCCTAGCCTTTTTCTCCTTCAGAGAAACAAACATGATGTATTTGTCCACACACCATGAATTTGGAACTAACAGATCTCCAGGGCTTCTAAATAGGAAGGATGCAAGGTAAGGCTTGAAGCTTGGAGAAGATAAAAACATTTCTGGGCTTGTGGTGGGTTTTTTATTCTTTTTTTATTATTATTGAAAACATTGTGATTTAACAACTACAGGCGTTGTTGAGCATAAATAAATAAATAATGTGGAGAACTGGGACACGCTAAGCTCTGTGATTGCATAAATATTCAAGCTGCAAAAGAAATATAAGATTTCAAAGGTGCAAACCTAATTACAGAGTTGTTATCTATCCCCCTGTAGTAATTCAAACATAAAGAACACTTCCCCATGGGCTGGTAAGGGACCAAAATGCACATCTGAAACACTGAACCTGGAAGACACAGCAGCCACAGCTCAGCGCCGGCTCACCCTGCCCACAGTCTGCTCAATTAAACTCAAACAAAGGGCACAGCCTTGACCTGCTCTCCATTCTGCCACCAGCAGAGGGTTGGAGCTCGTTTCACCTTCCTTGCATGTTATCTCCTTCAGTCACTTGCAGGCTGGTGGTAACTTCATCTTGCCTCTCTCCTTTCAGCCCCTCTTCTACGTTGGGTGCCATGATGACAGGCACAACCTGACCCTGGTCGTAGCCGCATCCCATGGGCCTCCGACACATTTCTGCAACAGCACTGAGTTGCTCCTGCCAGATTCTTCTCCTGCCACCTCCCTCCTGACAGGTTTTCTGGCTGGATTCTCCCATGCCATGAGCAGCTTGGTTTGACACAAGCCTCCCCATCCTTCAGCACGGCTCCCACACGGTCAACTGGAGATGGTTCTGTCCTGAAGGCCTGGGAAAGCTTCTGTGGGTGACATGGGAGGCTTCAAGTCCCTTCATTGTTCCGCAGGCAGTTGACAGAGGATCCCAAAACTCATCCAGGTTTTGCTGCCAGATCCTTTATCCTGGGATTGGGAGGCTGCAAGTCCTCACCTTCCTGCTCCTGCCGCATGTCTGCAGCCAGACACTGCCAGCTCTGCTTCTCTCTGTGCTTTGGGGATGGTGCCAGGACCAGGCCAGCACAACCCGTGCTGGGCTGGGAGCTGGGGCAGAAACCCAGCAGCCAGCGCGGTTTGAGGGGTGCTGAGACTTTCCTTGCCCCCATGGGCAAAGCCAAAGATACTTGACATATTAATGCTCCCTCTCCATGCTGGTCAAGATCCTGAAGCTGATTCAGAAGTGAAAGCCTGAGCATCTGCATGCATCTCCACCAGATCGACGTGGAAGACAGAGACTCCAGCTAATCCTCCCTAAGGACACTTCACAGCCACTCTTTGCACCCAGATCCCTTCAAATCCAATGCTTCCCACCCTGGATCTTCAGGAAAACTGATTTTTAATGATGCAAAGGCTGGGGATCTGGGCCGAGGCCACAGTGGGACACGGGGAGCAGGGAAAGGAGCCGAAAAATGGTCTCGGTCTCAGTTTCCTCTTTTCCGGGAGATAAAGCAGGAATATCCCTTTTCAGTGGTTGCAGGCTCCAGGGACACTGCCGGCTTCCCAGCTGGTTTTGCTTGCATGGTCTTTTCTCCCATTTTTCTGGTTTTCAGGGCACAGCACACATAAAACCACAGTAAAGGAGGAATGAGAGTAGGAAAGCCTAAGTGTTCATATATTCCCAAGTTCTTAGTGGTGAACAACATTTAGGGAGGCCCTAACACCAACTAGTTGTTAAAACACAGATTCGAGCTGGCAGATTAAGCTGATGATGATCTTCCCCACATCCTCCTCTGCTGATGTTGATGGTGATGAGCAGAAACTTTGTCCAGATGACGGCAGTGCAGTCTCTCCCAGCCTTGTCAGGAGTCATGGGCAGGGTCCAGTGTCTCTTCTTGTGAATCAGTGCCATGCCAGTGTGATCATATGAAACCAGAGCATGCAGATTTATGTCACTGGCAGTCTTGCAGTGCTGCATTTGGCCTTGGCAGTCGTGGGGCCATCAGAGAGGACATGGGCAGCCTGCTGATGGGTTGTTGTTTGCATCCAGCCCAGTTTGCCCAGACTGGTCACCCTATTTCATCAGGACAAATGTAGCTTCAAAGTGATGGGTGAAGCCCTGGCCTGGGCCATTAAGCCACCAATATTGGGGATTTCTCCCAGGATTTTGCCAATCCTTTACCACAGGGAAAGTTCATCACCTGAGAAACAAAACCACCACACAGACCACTGACCCATCGAAGCTCCCTCTCATGGGGCTTCTGCTGTAATAACAGTTGAATATCCTTGACACACTGCATGTGACCACTGGTCTCTTTTCCTTCTAATAGGCTTATGGAAAAAAATGTCCCTTTACTAGTTTGCAATCAATATTTTAGTTAAACTTTTAGGTTTTTTACTGTATTTTGACTTAAAACACTGGTTTGCTTTATCTCTCTTTTCAGGTTTGGGATTTCCCAGCAGGAAAATGTGGTTTCTGCACTATTATCTCTACAGCAAATCAAAAGACCAGGTCAAAACCCTTCATCCACATTTGGGCCAAGCTTTGCCGTGACAGGAGACCTGGACAGGGGGTCACTGCTCCCTCCCAGCCCTGTAGCACCATGACCCCCCCTCAGAGGATCTGAAGCCACAGAGGTTTTTCCTCTGGGTGTGCTATAGGTACTAACGTGAAGCTACTCCAGCCAGGAATCGATGACCTGCCATGACATTGCTCAGGAAATCAATGCCCCGGCCTTGCTGAGCACACACTTTAGAACTGCTGCACATGCCACAGATGAGGGTTAGGTCTCCGTTGTGCCCCAGGAAAGGAAGGTGATGTGCAACTGGGGCACTGGCTGCCACTAGGCTTGCTTAAGGCTCTCTAGTCCCTCTTGGGATCATGCAAGCTCCATTTGCCATAAGACAAACATCTGCGAGAGGGCTGCTGTGCCCTGGGATGCTTGGTATGGGGGTGCTGGTCTATCACAGGGCTCAGCCCACACAGCAGAGCCCTGCACACTGCTAAAATCTGTAAAAGTGACGCCTCCCAGTTGCATCACAGGTTTTGAGAGTGAGGAGAGGGTCTGGAAAAGGCATTTAGGGGTGCAGGTTCCCCTGTCAGATGGGTAAACCCAGCACTCCTGAGAGGCTGATTTGGGTTTCACCTGCCCCTGCACAGCCGGACACAGACGCTTGGACTCGCTGGTCTTAAAGGTCTTTTCCAATGAAAAAGATTCTGATTCCAGCTCTATCTCGGCAGAGCAACAGCACCATCTACTGCTGCGAGAACCAGAAATGCTGCACAGACCCTCTTCCTGCCCGTCCCCAGCGGCACCGCCCGACTGAGCCCAGCTCCGCCCGGTGTGTGACCTTCCCTGGCCTGGCCATGCCCTGTGACAGCTTCACATCCATGGGAAAAGGGGTCTCCTCTCCCACCACAAAAGGGCTGTGGCAGGGCAGATTCTCTTATAGCAGCATAAATATGCTTCCGCTGGGGACAGAGCTATGGGGAGGGTGGTGGGGGTATCCCATCTCCAACTCCAGAGATGAAGTACAACAGACACACAGGAGCAGAGTGGCTTTCCTTTCCTTTCCTTCCCACCCAGGCACCTCCCGAGCAGGAAGTAAAAGCCTTTTTTTTTTTAAATTTATTTATCCCAAATTAAGGAAATTTCTCATGTTGTTTGGTACAGAGCTAAGTTTTGAACAGGGACATGCCTTGCCCTGCCCACAAGTCACTCCTGCCTGTCTCTCTGTCAGTTTTACAAAGCCCCAAGTGGGCTTGTTTGGGGCCTCAGAGCCCATGAGCGCTGCTCCAGGCAGGTAATCACTGCTTTGTGTCAAGGTGTCTGTGCATAAGCCCCTCACACCCACACAAATCCCCAGAAGGTTTGGTCTCCTGTCCCCCATGCCTCACTCTGGCCCTGTAGAAGTTAAAATGATCAGCTTCATTCACAATTTGCTTGCACTGCCCCCTTCCCCGCTCCCAATGCCTGCACCTGCTTGTCCTGTATCCTTGCAGCCTCCCAGAGATGTCTGTCCAGGATCCTCACTAAAAGCCCAGGGAAGCCTGAGCATTCTGAGAGCTCTGCGCCACTACCACAGCCCAAAGCAACGTGGTTTTTCCCTCTTTCTTGCTGTAACAAAATGATGCTGCTTGGAAAGGCCTTCACAATCTACCTCCAACACCACCTTTCTCCTAGTCCTGGGCATGAGGGGACCATTGGATGAGGAAGGACCATGGACATGGGGCTGGGCATTGGAAATGGAACAGAGGAGCTCCCATCAGCGTGGAGGATAGACACGGCAGGACCATGTAACCTGACCCTGGGTGTTTCCCTTGTCTTTAACAGCTGGTGGAGAGGAGTGTTGCTCCCACACAAGCCATCTGGGCCACCTGGAAAACCACCTGTTCAACTAGAGAATGTGGGGCCTCCCCAGCCATGAAACCATCACGGAAACAAATTGAGGAGAGATGGAAAAGGCAGAGGCCACCCAGCAGACGTCTACTTGAAGGGAGTAGGGCCCCAAAGAGCAGACTTGGAACCCATCTTATTCATCAAAAGAACATAGCTGTCCCGCTTTTTAGGCAATTCGTGCCACACGGGCCACAGGAGCCCAGTACCCATCCACCTGCGAAAGAGACCATGTCAACAGGGGAAGGGACAGAAAAGGGCAGTGGGTGCTGGCAGGGCAGGGAGACCTTGCATCTCCAAGGCATGTTGCCATGGTAGTGGCCTCTGTGAGGACACCAGGAGCAAACACAGGCAGGGCACAGAGCTCTGGTGCACAGCAGTGCCAGCAGCAGAGCAAGGATGAAGAACTGGCCAGCAGCACACACCAGCCTGAAGATAAAAAACAGATCAGGAGCTGGAAAGGGCTGGATCAGCCTCCTCATGCAGCAAAGCTGAGCTGCCTAGTTCAGTTATGTCAGGACCTTTATGCCATCATGCCTGTGGCCATCTCACTGACGCAGGAGGCTCTGATGGCTTTCTGATCCTCTTGTAACCCTGCTCTGTGGTACCTCAGCTGTCTCAGTGTTGGGTTCCCTTCCTTGGGCACCTTCTGCTTGCCCTACTTTGCCTCTTATCCCACCCCATCCTATCCTAATCCTATCCTAGCCTAGCCTAGCCTAGCCTATCCAACTTTTTCCTACATTTTATCATTGTGCTGCTGAGCCAGCCAGCCCAGAACAATGCAGGTGGCCATTGACATCTCTGGAATTGCTGAGCTGCTCCTGGTTCTCCAGACATAGCATTCACGACCAGAACAGGTAATATTACCTGTCTCAGCCAAAGGTTAGTGGGCTGTGGTGGGCGTCATCAGCCCTTACCAGTGCATCAGCCCTAGGAATCAAGTTTGGAGGAAGGGGTGAGAAGGCAGGGGACTGAGATAGGACTCAGGCTTCCATTTGCTGTCGCGGTGTAGAGTGGTGACCATATGTCACTGTCCAAAGGGTCTAGATGGTGAATGAAATCCTTATCCACCTTCTGTGCCTGCCAGAGAGGGCTGTGCCGCAGCTAACACAGCGCCACTAGGTCACACACAGGGAGACCATCACTCCCCACGGTGCCCAGACACCTTTGGAAGCCAAATCTCTTCGGGTTTTCCATCACTTGTGCTGCTGAGGTGCTCGGGGCTCCCTCTGCGGGGGACAGTGGGTGCAAACCCACATGCCCCCGGCTCCAGGTACAAGGAAGCATCTCTGCAAGCACCAGCCTCCGGCGGGGGTTGCTATGTCTGTCCCTGGTGGGCTCGGGGACAGCTTATCCCTGCCTGTGCAGTGTCCCCAGGCACCCCACGGCCCCGCAAGGTGGCAGCAAGTGTCCGCTGAGGAAGCAGAGAGGATGAGGAGGCTGCGGAGTGGAGCCAGCAGCCCGGAGAGCTGAGGGGAGCCCGGGGAGCTAACGAGGGGCGAGAGCCCGCTGGGGTGGGGAAGGCACCCGCAGCGTTTGCAGAAGGGACAGACTGGGAGGGATTCCCCCATCATTCATCCCATCCAGCCCATGGGTGGCAGATGGGATACAGCCCAGTCCTGGAGGGATGGAGCTCAGCTCTGGAGGGGCAGAAGCGACCTTCAGTAAGTATTTGGCCCCTGATGCCTTGTACAGGTTGGAGCGAGAGGTTCTTCATGTTCCAAAGTCACTGCTGCCTGTGACCTGGCTCCTGCCTGCTCTCTGCCACCATGGCTTGGCCCTCGGGGTAGGAAGGAGGTGCTAAGGGTATTGCAAGGGACAGAGGGCGAGTCTGAGGGGGGCTGAAATGAATAGAGCCATGTGATGGGGTATCTGACTCATCTGTTCAAATAATTATTTCCTGAACACCCCTAAAACACCTGGTTCCTTTGGCTGCTTGCTCCCAGACCATTGGGCAATGGAGCTCACGCTGTGGACTCACGCTGTTACCCCAGGGCTTGGCTGTTGTGCTCAGCAAACTCACCCACTACCCATCAAGAGGTGAGGACAGACCGTGGGCTAGGATGCTGAGCTCATCCCACCTGTGCCTCTGCTCCTGCTCCAGCCTGTGAGCCCACTGCCCCAGCTGCTCCTTATTGAAGAACTCCACAACCTGTCCCACGTCCATTTGCTGCTGGCAGGTCTACACAGAGCTGAACCTCGACCTCATTTTGACAAAAAACCTCTGGTCTTCCTGCCTGAGATCCCCACAGCTGGATGAGCTGGTTTGTCCCTGCCCTGACTCACAGTCCCTCAGGACCCTTTTCCTCTCCTTCTAGCCCCATATGAAGCCCTGGGATGCTCTATGTTCAGCCCACCACTCTTACAGGTCATGCCCATCTCCACAACGGCTTGTGCATCCCATGCCATTCGCCAACCGGCTCTGTGGTGCAGCTTAGGTATCATTACTCCCTGCACCAAACAGAAAAAGAGCCCTTGGGGATGGACACAGCCCCACTGACACTGGAGCCCAGCCCTGAATGCCAGTAATGTCTGTGTCAGGCTGGATACCTTCCCTGCAGCAAGTGGATTCACACTGATGTAAGAGGGTATTAAAGTTTGGCTGTGGGTTTGTGAAAGGAGGCAGCATGCCAGAACCACCTCTGTCTTCCATCCCCCTCCTTGTAATGGACTCAGGATGTTAATTAATAGCTAATGGCTAATATCTTGCATCCCCCTAATGTCTCACTGAGGAACCTCAAAGCACTTTTGCAAATGCTTGCTGTGATTCCCTGCTTTGAAAGTGCAAAAATTGCAGCCCAGAGATGTTTCAGGAACTTGCTGACGATCTAAGACTTGCTCAAGCAACAGCCCCCAGTCCTGGAACCCTGCTCCAAGCACAGACCTGCCCTGCCTCTCCCATCATGCTGCTGGACTGCCTCCCAAACCGCGGCCTTTTATAAAACCCTCCCAGGCAAGCTGCCTGGAAGTCAGCTTTGCAGGGACCCAACGCTGGGAAACAAGGAGTTAAACAATATACTGATAGGCTGATGAGATCATCAGAGCTGGGATGTGCTCCATTGTTTATTAGACTCAACAGAGCCCAGTAGGCAACATTCAGAGGGATGTGGGTCTTGGGGTGAGTCTGGCTTAGGAGAGTGAGACTTTCTGCTGCAGCCTGTCCCACCACCAGCAGGGCGGGCAGCCATCCCTCGCTATTCCACACGTAAGTAGAATGGATTTCTGTGAGTTTGGTACTGGGTGGGGGAGTGGTGGTGGAAAGGGAGAGGAGATACAGCATGGCGAGGCTGGGGATCATCCTCTCGCTGAGCCCCAAAAGAGAACTTGCAGCTGTTCCTCCCCCAGCCTGATGCCGGGACCATGCTGGAAAGCTGCTCCCAGGGGATCCAGGCGGCTGGGCCCAGCCCAGCTGCACCCCACCAGCAAATGGACACTGCCTCCATCTCCATTTACATGCAAGATCTGGTGGGGCTTGTAGACGACAAGAAATCCCCTGATGCATTGCCTTCTTCCTCAACCCTTGGTCTCAGGGCAGAGCTAGTCGGTCCGCAGGGATGGTTCCCCACAGAGCCACCACCAGCCCTCTCCTCACTCCCCGAGCCGGGACACCAGGAGGAGAGGACGGGACTTTCGCACCCACGCCTGGCTTCTTTCTTCCCGAGCAAAGCCCACTCAGCCCAGCAAGATCCAGCTCTCTTGGGGTTGACCCAGAGCAAGAGAAAGCTGGATTTGCTGAGCTGCCCCTCTCGCACTTGCAGGAGCCAGTGGTCACGTTCCTCCGCGGAGTGCCCGGGGGATGGTTAGTGCAACTGGCCTCACCCCGCACGGGCAGCCGTCACATGCCAGGGACAGCCGGGATGAGAGGGGCACAGCATGGTGAGTGGGCTCCCTGCGCCCGGTGCCTCCCTGAGGGGTTCCCTGCCCCAATACCCACATAAGGAACCGTGTGTTGTCCCCTGTCAGCACCTCCCCCTGTGCGGCTGCTCTTGGTGGGACAGCTGGGACAAGACAGGACCCACATCTCCACCAGGAAGGAGCCCCCCAGTCCCCAGCTCATGTGGTTTCTTGGGAACCTCGGGCACGCTGGCTCACTGAATATGCATCTTGCTCCTGTTCACTTTGAATCTGATTGACAGCTGCTCTCGATTAAATTTGGTACTAAGTTTCTAACAAAGAGTTTCTCCAAAGTGCAGATGCCTCCTTTCCCACCCATCCCATGGCCGTGCACGAGTCCTCTAAAGCAGCTAAACTCTTCTCCAGCTAATGTAGACCCACAACTGTCATCTGGGAGGTCCTATCCTGAGGTTAAACATAATGAGTGTTTAAAAATTCAGGCTGAGACAGGCCAGAACAGCAGGAAAAGCTCAAAAAAGCACTTCTTAGTTTTCTTCCATTCCTCAGCATTATGGTTTACTGCTAGCTGGGACCCACCAGCGAGGACTTTGCTGCCCACCCATTGGGGTGGCAGGCAGGACATGTTTTCTAGCTGAAGGACAAGCAAATCCTTTGGGTCTTACCCCAAAGCTTTGCAAAGCACCTGATGCTGCCTTTCACCCAGAGACCATCCCAAGTCTGGCCATTGACCCAAACCCAGTGGTGGTATTGGTGCCAGGCAGACCGGAGCTCACTTCCTTCGCATGCTTGAGGACGAATGACAGGGTCTGAGCCTTCACGTAAAGCCTGGCCAGGCCTGCTCCTCAACCCAGGCTGGTCTCTTTGCCTCTCCCCAGCATAAATCAGGGCAAGCTACAGCCATGGAGTGCAGAGCTCACTCTATTTTTACCTCAAAACTTGCTTTTCCATAACGGGTGATTCCCAGAGGGATGTGGGGCTGGAGGTGAATCTGCCTTAGGAGAGCAGGAGCTTCTACTACCACTTGTCCCATCCCTGATGGGGTGGGGAATATCCTTCAGGGCAGTGGCTTGACAGCACAGAGGGCAACAAAACATATCCATAAACTTTGTCTGGACTCCCACAACATTTGCCAGTTGGTTTGTAAAATCCTTTTCCTCCAGCAATTTTTTGTGGTAAAATATGGGGCAGAGATCCCAAGTGCTGCAGCCCAGTGTTCCCAGAGGATGGCCCTCACTTAGTCCCAGGGCAAAATCCAACTCTGCTTAGGGATACTGGGAGGGATCTTAGAGTGAAAGAGCCAGAGGGAGATGGGCACCAATCCCTAGGATGAGACTGTCTGAGCTGGGGAAGCTCTGGCGTTTCCAGCTGTGCAAAGTGGGAGGAAGAGGTGGCAGAAACTGCCACCTGTGAGGACTTACTTAAGAGGACCATGTAAGAATCAAGTCTTCCTCTCCATGTAAGAAGGAGATGGCGAGGCTGAGGACTGGATTGGCAAAGTCCAGCTCTTGGATGGCCAGGGGAACAGAGGCCTGTGTATAAAAGAAAGCTCTTCAGATTGGGCTGCTGTCACACTTTTAACACAACTCTGGCCATATCTGTAAATTGTTTGCAGCATCTCAGGTCCTGGTCTGCAGTGTCAGTCCCGAAAACTGCCACTGCTGGGGCGTGGCAGGTGAGGAACTCCACCTGCAGCCGGGATGGGCTGAGGGACCTGGGTCAGAGCTCTGGGGAGCTCTGCTCAGTCCAAAGCTCTCTCCTCACCACCACCATGCGGTGTCCCCAAGTGTGTGCTCTGCTGCTTTGGCACTGGGGTGGCCAGCAGCACAAGCAAGTTGGCCCCCATGGATCTCCCAGCTCAGAAACCAAACATCACCACACAAAGCACTAGAAGAACAAGGAAGGAGAAATAGAATCCCATGAGGCTTTTCCTTACAGAAGGAGAAAAGAAAGACCCCAGTATTAGCTCCACCACTGAGAGCTGCTGAAGATTTCAGAGACAGCAGTAGCACAACACCAGACGTGAAATCTGAGATGTGCTCTGGAGGCATTTTCAAGCCAGCAAACAGTCATCTGCTGACATTCTCCTTACAACAATAACAATTAAAAAAAAATGGGAGAAATATGATTGCATTATCCAGTCAGGCTACTCAGTACAACCATCATATCTTCAAATACGAGTGCATCTGTGATGGATTAGGGCTGGAGCACGGGCAGAGCAGGAACTGAAATAACATTAGCTTTCCTAAGAGCTGCAGATACACGCAGTTCCTCACACACTCCTGTCAGCTTGCAGGGAGTGGAATCCTTTGCTCTAGCTAACAGCATGGAAAAGTGTGACCAAAAAAATGTATGCTCTGCCAGCAAGTGCCAGAAATACAATCAGTGTCTGGGAATTGGTGAGCAGGGTGGTTATGCCATAAAATAAAAGGGTGGAAATTAAAAAAAAAAAAATCACTCTAATGTAAATGCAGACCTGAAAGGAAGATGATGGTTTCTGCAGGAGCCTGACATTAATGCCCTGCAAAATGAAGGGGAAGGTGCTTTGCAGAGCTCAGAGTATCCTCTGATGCCAAGGGAAGGCAGTAGCACATGGGTTCCTGAAAAATTGGGCAGGACAGGCTGCATTAGGCTGCTGAGGTATGAGAGCTGGGAATTACTTCAGAGAAGAAAGCAAATTTCCAGCCAAAAAGACAAATTAAAATTATACGGTGGCTTGATCACAAAACCTCTCCAAAATGGACGTTACAAGGATAAAGCCAAGAAATACCACAGCTTACCTAGGATGAAATTCCAGGAAGAGCCTTGCAAAAGATTTGAGGTGGAAGAGGGGCATCACAACCCAGCAATGCTACAAGCAAGGAAGTTGGTATGAGTTCTTTTGTTTTGTTTGGAGGGCTGGGCTGACTCCTGGGCAGGTTTTAAGATGGAAGGAGAAGCAAAGGATTTTGCCCACCCAGGGCCAGCCTCACTGTCTCCTCAGGACACTGGACATTGCTGCCAGTATTTGTTTTTTGTCTCAGCCACAACTTAGAGGAGCAGTGATGCGAGCTGCATCACAGAGGCTGGCAGCAGAGGAAGTGATACCTGATCACCTGAATGTCTCACACGGCTGTAGCCATCAAAATAATATCTCATGGCAGCTTCTCCAAAGGGTCAGTGTGTTCCACTGCAATCAGTCTAGCACTATGACCAAACTTCCCTGCTTTGCCAAGTGCTTGATCATCACTGACCAAGTGCTGTAGAAGACGTATCAGGATGGCAAAAATGTCTCTTCATCCACCCTTGCCTCTCCTGGTTCAACAGAGAGGATTGAAAATAGGAGAGATACCAATTGTGTCCATCACTCCTGGCTTTTTTTTTTTGTCTGTTGGTCCAAGTTTGGCAAACCTGAAACATCACAAAATATGTCAATCCCACCAGATCTGCATTTCTGCCACAGTGTCTCAGTTGGGGGAACCAAACAAAAAAATTACGTCTGTCTCTTTTCAGAATAAACCACAAACCTTGGTGGGGACAGAGTTGAAAGAATAAGGGAGTGATGGCTGGCACCCAGCCATGAGCATCCCTAGGTGGGCAGTCGGCCCAGTATGACCCAAATACAGGTAGGTTTCCTTAAGATGGTACCTCTGGAGCTGTGCCACCTTTGCAGCCTCCGTGCGGCCGCACACACGTGGTACATGCTCTCACATTCATCCACAGCAACAAGGAAAGAGCTGGAGCCACAGGGCTTCATGCTCATCTCACCTTCAGCTCATTGCTGCCTGCTGCAGCTGCAGTCAGAGTGCAAATCCAGCTCAGTATCACCTGTGATGTGCACCTCCTGGTGAGATATCCCATGGGTTGGCAGCTGGTCTGGGTGCAGCCAGGGCTGAACAGAGCAAACTTAAGCTTAAATCTTGCATGGTGCTTAGGAAGGGCTGTGCTCTACAGTGGAGCAGGCACAGAGCCCTGGTAGCACTGCCCATCCATCTGACCTCCACTGAGGTCTTGTGCCCAGGCCAGCATGGATGTGGCTTGAGCCTGACTGCTGCCCTGCATGGGGCAGCCCCACAGGGACAGCTTTGGGGCTGGCTGCAGTCGCTGCTGATTCTGCTTTGTGGTGCTGGCAGAAGGATGATGCAGGTTCCTGGGCTGCTCCTTGCAGGCATCTCTGTGGTACTCTTGCTGCAGAGCATCCCTGTGCCCCAAGAGTGAGGACAGCCCCAGTGACCATCAGGGTACAGGTCAGTCCCAGCCGAGCCCCTGGGAGAAAGCCTGACAGCTCAGGCAGGAGTTTGCTTTGCAAAACCAATCTGGTTCCTGGGCATGAAGCGTCCACATCCTGCCCTCTCCTGCTCTCCTCAGCCCTGGTACCTGAGGGGGTTCATGTGTGCTGGGTTTCCCAGCAGCAGGCCAGAGCGTGCATCAGGAGCACTCCCCATCCCAGTCTCCTGTCCTCTCCTCCTCAGCAGAGACCTGAGGAAATGGTGGTTAACGTAATGCTCAGCCTTTCCCATTTACCGTAATGGTTTCTCTGTGCTAAATGCACTTTGTTTCTGGGAAAATGTATTTCCTCCTTGAACTGGTGAAAAAATAATGGGTGAAAAAGCCACACTGCTAATCCAACTGTCTCAAGGCAGGGGGTTTCAGTGTGCTCCTGCTACTGAGCTCAAGCTTCCTGGCTCAGCTCACAGCTGGAGAAATATTTCATATGTGACGAGCATTTCCCCATCTCCCATCCGAGCATTTAGGAATAGGAAATGAGAAGCTCTTCTGCTGCAGCTACTACAGGCCTGACATGTCTAGGATTGATGTGGCAGTGAAGAACTTCCAGTGAAGGAAGCTCTCGGCCTACAGCGAGATGCTTTCTGCTCACCCTCTGAGTGGTCCTGATGTGGCACATCCATGTCTCAGCTTTCCCAGCTGCAAGAGGGAGATATGTCCATGCCACAAGGCGCTGAGGTGTAATTTGGGATCTGGGAGGGAAAGCAGGTCTGGGTATATGATCAGCATCACCAGCCCTGCTTGCAAAACCCCACTACTGCCCTCAAAGCAGCCAAGAGCCCTGGAAGGCTCAGGGTGGTGGATTCCAGTGAACATCCAGTCATCCCACTACTGAATCCCTGCAGGAGGTGGAAGCTGGTGAGCTGGAAGGCCTAAGGACAGGGACAGGAACTGTGGGAGTCCCACTGTCCTTGAGTGTGCAGTGGGACTCCTCATACATCCTTAGTCCAGCCTGCAAGGCCCCATTGCTCATTCCTACATTTCATTGCTTTCCAAGGTGTGATGTTTTTCACTCCCTGCAGTGACCCACAAAACCTTCTCCAGCTTCATTTGGCTTGACACTAGTTAATGACCAAAGGGAAAGCACCTGATTCCTCCTCCATCACTAGCCCTGCTTTGCTTTTTCTCTTTTGTCCATCTCAGGTCTCCTCCTCAGATCCTATCACCATGGAAATTCCCCCCAAAAGTCCTGATGAGAGCGAAAAGTCTCCCCAGTCCAAGGAGTTAATGACCAGTAACACGGCCAGCACCCTCTACATCAGCTCCCGGAGCGAATCCGTCTGGACCAGCGCATCCAGAAGCAAGTGGGACATATACCACAAGCCCGTCATTGTTGTATCTGTTGGAGCAGCCATCTTTCTCTTTGGAATGGTCATCACTAGCCTGTCTTGCATCCAAATCAAGAACAAAAATGTTTACAAGATGTGTGGCCCAGCTTTCCTATCCTTGGGACTGATGCTCCTCGTTTGTGGCCTTGTGTGGATCCCCATCATCCGGAAGAAGCAGAAGCAGAGACAAAAGTCACAGTTCCTGCAGAGCCTCAAGTCCTTCTTCTTTAACCGCTGAGGGCAGGCCAGGACCTTCTTGGGAAGGGTCCCCTCCCCTTTACCCACCCGCGTTGGTTACTCATTAAAAGAAAAATGTTATTGTACTCTCCTAGATTATTTCATCCCAGTAAGTCTCTTCCCTACAGGTGAAACTCACTGTATGAGTCTCCAGTGTGAAAACAAACTTTGTTTTTCATCCAAGTCATCCCAGGAAAACAGTAGAATTTCACAGCTGAGCCCAGCAAGGCAGGTTCAAGCTCCTTGCATCCTCTTTCTGTCCAATGAGCAATTCAAATGTCACATCTTGGGAAAATCAGAGCTCCTAAGTAACCTGGCTCCACCCAGTAGCTTCTGCAAGATGCATCAGCAGAGAGGAGCCAACAGACTACAGAGTGTGAGTAAAGCCTGGTGTGAACATTGGTGACTGAAAACTGCAGCTCAGATGTCGAAACTGGAAGGCCAGAGCTGGTTTATCCAGACTTGGTAGAGAGAAGAAGCAGGACAATGTAGTTCTAGACCACTTTGTATCAGAGGAGGCCACCAAACAGGCAACATACATCACCCAAACTCAGGAGGACCAGATGTGCTGCCGATGGCCAGGACTTCCCTGTCATTGGTCTGCGACAACGGCTGGCTGAGACACAGCTGCAAACCAGAACTCACTCCTTGCTCAGCATGGAACATGGATGAGCTTTATTTATTTCTCTAAGGAGTCAAGTCAAGGAGCAGCATTTTGTTCGCTCCCTCTGGCAGAGGCTGTTTAAGAAGGCTGATCCCCCAGGCCTTCACAGGACACAGCTGTTTTTCAGCATCTGTCCCTTTGCACTAATGTTGACAGCCAGAGCCACCTGTAAACCCTTTCAGCCTATTCATGCAACCAGAATTAGACCACAGGCAAGAGAGACAGGTTCATTATCTCCACCACTCTATTTGTGCATTTAATAAATATGTGCCCTGAGGCTATTCACCAAGGCAAGCACGGGTCCTTTCTGCTTGGTTTTTGCTTTAATTTTCTATTTTCAGTAGGCCTGATTTACTTTAAAAGACATATCTGAAACCCAAATTCTCAGTCTGAAGAACTGGTCTCAGTCTGGAGAGCAAGATCTGGGTTGATACAATGAGGGCCATAATGTCCAGCTCCCAGTTCTGGGTTCAGTCTCTTTTTCAGAAGCACTGATTCAGTCTGGATCCCACAACAGCCCCTCATCAGTCCAGTGAGAGACCCAAAGCACTGGCTGAAAAGCCCTGACACTGCGGGGTGAGGATGTGGTTGTGCTGAACAGAAGCAGAAGAGGAACACAGAAGAGGACACCCCACCAAGCTCCTCTTTGTAGTCTGCAAAGCCTTCAGAGAAGCCGAGGCAGCCCTGGTGCTCTTCTGAATGACCTGGAAGGCTGCAAGGCTGGCAGGGGGTGCACAGAGAGAATTTGTTGTGTGTTTGCTCTTTGATTTCTGACAGAGAGGGTATGATAACCTCCATCAGCTGCTGAGGAGAGGAAGCTCATGTAACCCCCTTAGGATTCTCTAACACAGTAATCTCACATCTACCAGCAGCTCCCAAGGAACTCTGGAGTGAAACACAAGGAGTGGGGTGTGCAGACAATAACCTTTTTCCTGGTTAATGCCCACCTTCCACTTAACAGCAGCTCAGAGCTAAGGCAAAGGTTACTCAGACCATTGTTTAATGGCCAGAGATACATGCCCACCCCCTCTGTTTTTTGACAGGTTTTTAAAATCAGTTTGGACTTTCAGCCTCTGCAACATCCTGAAGCCACTATTCCTTCGAGCTCTCTAATTCACCAGACACGCTGGTCTGGTGTATGCTCTGTATGCACGGCATCAGGAGACAGGACAAAGCAGATGGTAACAGATCCTGCTGCCCCAGGCTGGGGGGCACCCAGCAGGTCAGTTAAAAGGGAAACGAGTTCGGTATAGTCAAGGATCATGAAGCTGCAGCTGTGGGAACTGTGCCCGAGGCCAAAAGTTGATTCCCTGAGGGAAATATTTAATGTCTTCTTGGCCATCTCCAGTCAACTCCCTTCTTTCTAAAATTGGTGCCACACCAGCATTTCTACTTGCAAATATGGTCCAAGGTGCCCATGGCCAAAAGCTGTCAAGTTGGAAGCATTTGTGCTACCACAGCCTGGCAAACATGACTAACCAGGGAGCTCGGGCTCACCTTGATGTGGTTGTCACGACCCCACCAGGTGTGACCAATGCAGGCCAGTGTCATGCACCTCGAGATCCCCCCCATCAGTGTTGGGAGACCTTGAGGAGCAGCTCCCAGCTGACAGAGCTGGATTATGAGTATTCCAGCAGTGCACGTCCCTTTGCCCCAAGCTCAGCCTGGCCCTGAGTTTTGTTTCCTGCATGGTGCAGACATGTGTGTCCCCTGCCAGCCAGCACCAGGTTTGTGAATGGGATGTGGAAGGTGTATGGTCTGGCACTGGACCCAGTACACCTCTGTTTGCTCCTCAGCTGTGCAACACTTTGCTTGTTTTTTGCAATCCTGACTTGGAACGAGACAGAAATCTCTATTGATTTATCTTCAATGAGCAGAGGGCAGAGGATGCTCGTGCAAAACTCCTGCTTGGGGGGTAGCCGCAGCCAGAAGAGCAGGCAAATGTCAGAACTCATGAGGGGGGAGATCAAGGAGCAACGTGAAGAGATCACCAGCTCCCTGCTGGCTGCAGCTGCAGATCTGGTCACAGGCAGGTGTCCTAAAGCTGCACTTTCTTCAGAAGGCACCTGGAAAGGACCCTGCTGCGAATAGCTCTGCTGTGGCAAGAGACTGCCCAGCCTGCGCTAGCTGTCCAAAGGGATGTGACAGGAGGACTAGAAGTACCAAATGGCCTGGAGAGAGGGAGCAGGGGACCTGCCTTCCGTGTCTCACGACCGAGGATAAGGAGACGGTCAGTGAAGTGTTAAGTCGTTTCTTATGTTAATATGATAAGAAGATCAAGAATCTAATGGGATTCCAGACTGGTCATTTGTAACAAGGATATTAGGTTTAATTAAAGCAGAAGTTTCCCAAGGGACTTCCACATTGCTGCTCTGGTCTCACATCTGTCACCTTGTGCCGGCTGGTAGAGATGGGAGGCTGTGTTATAGGGTTTTTGGGACAGATGATGGTGTGATGGGGAGGGTAGCACTAAGGACATCAGGAGGTAGAAGAGAACATTTTGTGCTGCAAGTTTGTTTGGGTGCTGGCCATGTGCACCGGGTGAGGGTCTCAGGTCTATGGATGTGCTCAGTGGACACCTCCATTGAGATGTGAGGAATGCATAGGTGGCACTGCGAAAGCTCCTGGCAAGAGGGTGAAGCCCAGGTGAGGGTAAAGGCCCAGGGATCAGCAAAGCTTGCTGAGAAAGAGGAGAGGGGATTTATTAGGTAGATACTACCATCTGCATAGATCTATAGGAGGACAGCGAAGTAAAGAGACAGAAATGTTGACTGGAGGGAAAGCTTGATTAAGAGTTTGAAGATCAACAGGCAGATAGAAGTCCAGCAACAAAGTGGGAATTCTGCACTTTGTTACAGGTGACATAAATGCATAATTACTGCCGGGAAGTTGGGTGGCCTTTGCATTTGTGTATGCAACGCAAAGAGCTTCCAGCACTGAGATATACATCATATTCTTAAAGTAAGAGAGTCTGAGCTGGAGCAACTGAGGGAAACAGAGATGCAGGGTATCCTGGAGGCTGTTGACAAGGGTTTCGTTAGGAGCAGACATAAAAAGCATCTGCTGCTATAACCCAGCAAAACCCCACAGGGCTGCCGAAAAATTAAACCCTGCTTGTGTGCTGTGGGACTAGTGGATTTCTACATGCTGCGGATGTGGGAGGCTACAGAGATAGGAGACACCCACGAGTTTGAGATGGGTTTATGGAGAATAGAGCCAAAAAAGAGATAGCAGGAGTAGCAGAGAGGAATGTCCCTTCTAACTTCTGTAACATCACTGTAGTGGATGCTGGAGAAGACCATGGATGTGGCAGAAAGGGCTGGGCTCACGTGCTGTCTCCTCCTGAGCTAGAGGCACCTTTGGTCTGATCACAGGGCAGTTCAAATCTTTGGGTTATTCCTAAACACCTGCAAAGCACTGCTTGATTGCTCCCTGATATTTCTCTCTACTTCCACTGAAGCCTACTTGAATCCCGGTGTGATGCCAAAGAAAACCACATTTTAAGAAAATATCAGGTTATCCAGCAAACATAATTACGTCCAGCTCCACTAAAGCAAGCTTAGATGGTTCTGCCAGCTTCCCCTGTTCTATAAAAAGAACAGGAAATCCATTACAAAATTCATTATCTCTGCAGAGCAGTTCAAAGAGGAAGTGCTTCTCCTGCATCTCAAAGGTCAGCCCCCACCAGCAAAAGGTCAGCCCCCACCAGCAACCCCGCCGAGCAGGCTCGGCTGCCGGTTGACACCCTGCCTGCTTCGAGGTGTCTGCAGTGGTTTCTTTATTCCTGGGCTTTAAAAAATTTGAAGATACTGCACACTTGTGCTGCATATCTCTCTCTAAGGCCACTAACTTTTTTTTTATCTCACTTCACATTAACTGGATTCATCTTTGGTGTAAGCTGCAGATTTCCAAAGCTGCTGCTGAGAATTGCACTAGCACTAATCCCGCTCCTCTGCAGTATAGATTTAACTGTGAGAGGAAGAAGGTGACAACTGGTGTCTGTAAGCCCACATATATATTGCCCCTAGAATTTCTACCACTCCTGCCTGAAACCACGGCTGAGGGTGGTTGATAACCCAAATTCCCTCTGAGATGTCAGCTTCATCCCAGCCTCTGGGTATCAGCAGCCCCCCTGGAATGCTGCTGGTGCTGCCTTGCTCCATAAGGAGCAGACGACATCCTGCTGGGATGAACTGCCATTGCCCATCCCTCGCTCAAATCCAGCAGCAGCCCTTCCCTGTCCTTAATGAGCAGTACCCAGAGTAGGAAGTTTGAGGACTCTCAAGGCACGGTGAATTTGAAATGCTACAAACAAAAACCCAATCCTTCCTATTTTCACAGTAGGTGTCAGTTACACAGAAACTATCAAACCAGCTCCGATTTATCTCATGGCACTGCTGGGAAGGGAACGGGAAAGCTGCAAGAGGCAGATGTGACCAGATGTGCCCCAGCTTGTCCCCTTAAACTTGCTAGGGAAGGAGAAAGAATGCTGAAGCTGGGCTTTCATCTGAACCATATCAGAGATCAGAAATCTGATTATTCCTCACTCAGATGAACTACTGCTGTGACCTGGGTGTTTCCAGGGGAGGAAATGCCTCCGAGCTGCCTGGGCACGTGTGTGAAGTCCCAGGGCTATGAGTTCCCCCAGCCAGAGCTGGGTGTTAAGGTAGCAGAGGTAGTTATGTTTTCTTATTCGAAATGCGGCCTCATCAGAATCTGCCCGTGTTTCTGATTCTGGGCAAAAGCCCTTAGTGGAGGTCTCAGCCAGGCTTGGCTCCTGCCCATCCTGCTGCCTGTCTTCTCTAGGTGGAAGGAAATACTGGAAAGTTCTTCCATGACCTTTGTGGCAAAGATATGGGGAGGATGGATAAACTGTCTGCAGAGTTGAAAGTAGCTCAGAAAGTCCCTACTGGGTGCAGGTAATGAAAACAGTGTTCAGGCTCCCAAGGCTGTCCTTAGATGAGGTACAGAACAAGGAGGAGGAGAAGGAGGTGGAAACTTGAGTCCTCCACACTTGGTGACACACTGAAAGCTTTAAGTTGGGAGTGTTTAAGGGAAAATAAAGCTCTGTAGTAACATCCTGACTGACTTGTGAAGGGTCAAAGCACTCAGAAGGGCATCCCACATGTGTGTCCCCATGGGATAGTCAGTTGAGTCTCTAGGCAAAGCTTTTGCGGGGAAGCTCCTAAGGGTTGTGAGCTCTTGATGTGTGGCTGAGATTAGGAGACACCTGAGCTGATGCTGGCACACCCCAGTGGTTGCTTAGGGCAGCAGTTTGAGCTCCCAGTGTGCTTTTGCCATCTCCAAGGGCAGTAGAAGCCATAAACCCCAACTGGCACATGATTGACAGCCTCTCCCAGCCCTTCTGAGAAGATCAGTGATCACTGCAGGTAAACAGGCAGCAGGTCACCAGGCTTGCCCTATGGGAGGTGCTGGGTGTGTGTGGCAATGCCTCTGCCATGGTGAGAGCCGGTGGCATCTCTGACTGAGAGACCAAGGCACCGCAGCAGGGATGGGCCCTTGTGTCTCCCAGTTGAAATCCTCACCGTGCAAAGCTTCAGCCCCTCTCTCTGCCTGCAGCTGACAATTACTCTGCTTTTCCCCAGTGATTACAGCCATCATCTCGTGCAGGGGTTCCCCTCTCTGTTCACTGGGTAGGTAGAGTGGAAGGTCTGGTTTTTCTGACTTCTGTGGGTCCTCTCCCAGCCCCAGCTGGAAACCCTCCCCAGGTTTAGGGAGGGTAGGGTATCAAGCACGAGGTCTGGTCTGCACCCTACCTGCACCAGCCCTTAGGGTCGTGCTTTGGGCTAGCGTGACAGATTATGCCAAGTTTTGCACAGTGCTTGGGGATGGGGTAAGCCAGCACCCCTCCTTCCAGTTCTGCTTGACTTCCATCCCTGAATGCAACTTAAACCCAGGTCTTTGAGCTCCAGTGCAGTGAAGGGGTGGCTGGAAACCACCAGCCAGCATAACCAACATTGTCAGCATATTCCTCACCTGTACTGACCTCAGCTCGACACACTTGTTGCTTGGGACAGGGAAAGAGTTACTTCCCAAGGCAAGCAGCGCTGTGCCCGCACACATCAGGTCTGTGGAGAAGCCGACAGACAAGCTGTCCCGAGGGCACAGCTTCTGGGAGAGTTCCTCAGCCCTCTGGCTGCTCTCCATGCAGGTGTGAGTCCAAGCCAGTTTGTGCTTGCTGACCCTGTTGAGATATTTTTACAGCTGTGCCTGCCAGCACTCGCAGACGCTGCCGTGTAGGTCAGACCCTGGCACTGCTGCTCCCCCAATCCTGCTGCGCAGCTCTGGCAAGTGGGACTGCACAGGAGCATCTCCAGCTGCTGGCATCTTCTGGAGAGCATTTGTAGATCTCACAGAAAAGCTTTCAACTGCCGTGTACCTACCACAGGTGTGTGCCAGCCACAGCCTGATGATGGCCACAGCACAAAGCTGGGCAGAGGGTGAGGGACACCCTCTGATCCGTGTGGGCTGGGCTATGGGAGCTTCTTTCAGCAGAGGGGAACATGTGCTAAACCACCATGCACCAGGATGCTCTGAAGCATTGTCCTGTGTGGGAGGGCATCAGCACCACCAGGCAGGGCTCAGCAAGGAAGGTGCACTAGGGGAAGGAATCTTTCCTAATTCAGGGCTATTCCTGTCCTGCCAGGATATCTGGACTTCTTTCCCAGATGTATGAAGAGGTACAATCACTCAGTGTCTATCAATCAGTGATTTTTGTGGGGAAATGGTGCAAGTAGGCATCCTGAGAGTTCAATATAGATTGCTCTGAGATTTCATGTGATCAGGGAAACTCTCCCTACACCCAGATTTGAGAGGAGAGTGCTTGGAGAACAGCATCGCTCCTGCAGCCACGGGTACCACGAATGTTACAGCTCTGCATGGACCTGCTGGCCCTGGAAGGGAACGAGTTCTCTTGTGCCACAGGACAGAGTTTGCTCACCTCTGCCAAAGCTGAGCTCATTTGCAGCCCCTACATTCGTTTATGGCAGCTTGAACTATTCATCACCATAGGCACAACCAGCACCGAGCCGTGGAGCTGCAGCTGGAGGTCACTGCATGAACCGACCTGGGGTTTCCTGGTGAAGCAGCATCTTACTGCTCATCCATTTTCTTATCCTCAGGCAAATACTTCATAAAAGCTCAGCTCATGCTACAGGACAAACTTTTTGAAGGGTCCTTCTCAGGTTTGTCTCCACATGCTGCAGTTAAATAAATATTGACTCACTCTCTCTAGCCAAAGATTTTGTCAGACCACTTCCATTTGCTTGCTCAAATTCTTGCTGTTCCCAACTAATATGTGGCTCGGGGGAGCAACATTCGTTGTTCACTGTGAAGAACTGGTTCACTCTTGCTACATACTTCTGCAAACCCGTTCTGGGCCAGCTCCAGGAGCAAGCATTTTCCACGAACATCATCTTTCCAGCTACAGCAGAACTGGACTAGAAAAAGGCAGATGAGCTAGGCAGAGTTTTCTACTCTTTTTTAGTATTTTTTGAGTGAAATGCAGCTGTCTGCAGTTTTCTGAGCCATTAATCAGAGGTGAATGAACTTCTGGAAACCTTTGGCTTCTTTTCCAACCCAGGGAGTGACTTTATTTAGTGTGTCACGTTTCCTTTTATGCTATCACAGGCAGATCATTGCTGTCATGCACTGTTTGGCAGGGCTCAGTATCACTGAAATGCATCCATCTGCAGCGGTAAATACTGCCCCAGCCCCAGGGCTTTTCTAGAGGGACACCAGGTGTATGGGACAGGCCATTCTATGCCACAGTGTCTTCTCTAGAGGGACACAAGTTACCTCAGCTATTCCACCCTCTGGAGTGGGGTCAGCGATTCCCAGTTTCTACATTTCCAGAACATGTGCAAGGTTTCCTGATCTCGTTTTCATTCCTGGATTGTCCCCGGTATGGGATGCAGCCCAGCAGGAACCTTATTCGTCTGGCCCGTTGACATCAAGGTGGCACAAACTTTTTGCAGTGTGGGGCTGGACAGGCTTGAATTGACTTGAAGTCCTTGCATCGAACTCATTTTCCTTCAAACTGTTTGTTTTTGGAGAGTGTAGGTGGTCTGAGAGGGATTCCTGGGGTGTCTAAGATGAACTCCTCTTCATGTGTCTAATGTCCATTAGGATCAGAGATCTAGAAAGGGCAGAAGAGTCTTGAGGCATCTTCTGGGGGTCTCCCAATACAATAAAAATTGACTGTCTAATCACCTGGAAGAACTCCTTGAAATTAAGTGAACAGAACACAAACATTCAGAAAAAAAAAAAAGCAGAGGAAGTAGATAGAGCTGTGAGAGAAAGAGGGGACACAGAAAGGGCCCTTCCTTTCAAAAGATGCTCACAGAAGGGGCTCAAACTCAGAAAACTGGCCAGAGCACTTCCACCATCATTAACACTCAACTTTGGGTGTGTTCGTAAAAATGCAGCTGAACTGAGGAGCAAAGAGCTGCAAACCTCTTTTTGCATCCTCTGTCCACATCTACAGGCACTGCAGTCCATGGAAAGATGACTACAGAAGAAAGTTTCCACCCAACAGGTTGCCCAGCAGCCAGCCAGCAGTTGGGCACGGTGCTGAGTCCCGGGTCACCTGCGGAGCTTCCCCAGCCCCTGAACCCTGCTCCTGAACTCTGCGTCACTTCTCAACTCAGCTCCTCAGGAGGCTGCAGATTCTGAAAGATCATGAGGAGCTGAAGACTGGGTTTGAGAGCAAGGGATTTTTTCAGCTTAGCACCCACAACGGCAGATTTCAGAGCATGGTTCCTGCAAACAAGGTGATCAGATCCTGAGAGAAGCTGTGCCCAACTCTTCCCTCCAGCCCTCTGAACATTAATCCAGGGCTGATCCCAGGCTGGCAAAGAGCAAATTCTCCCCCAGGCGCCAGAGGGTGATGATGCACAAAGAAGAAAAGAGTTAGTTAGTTGTGTGTTTAAAAGCATTCATTGTTCATACAAGGGGGAAAAAACTATCTCCTGCAATGGGCAGACCCTTGCCATTGGGAGGGAACAGCACAGACTGGAACAGATGGCTTAGATAGTGCTGGCTGCTGTGAATTTTCAAGTAGGAGGCTGGATAAGGTCAGGAGAGAGGACCACAAGGCCCTGCTGGGCAGTCTCCTCTGCCATGTGCTCGCCATTTGTGCAATGCACGGTGCAGGTGGCAGGCAGTAACACGATGACTTCTGGCACCTGAGATTACCTGGGCAGCAGATGAAACAGTCAGGCAGGATAGGCAATGTGCCCCATTCCCTCCAGCTACCACCTTACTTGTGACAGAACAGTGATGGGATGGCCCAGGTGGCAGACAGGACCTGGGTGCCCTGGGTTTGGCAAGGAGATTGGAGAGGACACTCCTGGCATGACACCTGGCATCCCCTGCAGCTAAGGCCACCTCCAACAGGTACCTGCAGCTGGACACTGCTCCAGTTCCTCACACTGACTTCATGCCCAAAGGTCCTGTCTCAAGATTTGGCATCATCTGCATGGCCAAGAGATGGGGTAGACAGCTGCCAGCCTACAGGCCTGCAGTGCTCATGTCTTCGGATGGCTTTCCCAGAGCCGAGGGCTCCCGGGATGCTCCACTTCTCAGACATTCTTTATTTGCCAAGTACACACAGACCAGACAGGCAGGAGAGGGAAGATGTGCCCAGGGTCACACAATGACCTGGGAGCAGAAAGCAGCAGTCCTGGATCCCACAAAGCGATAGTGGCTGCTCAGAGACAAGCCAGGAGCTCTGGGAAATTTTGCCTTATTTGGTGATTCATCGCTGATTTGCTTGGTTGACATTTTTGGGATGGGCAGTGACACAGGTTGTCTGATTCGTGGCTTTCCAGCAAGACCTGCCTTTTGGAAGCGTTCTGAGGATAATGTCTTTTTGATACTCTGGACAAATTCCCATGCCTCAGTTTACCTATAAAGAAAAGGGAACGGTGCAACATCCTGCAGATGTTACTGGGATCTTTGCACGGTGAGTGCTGCCCAAAAACGACACAAGAAACCATGTTCTCAAATTGAAAGAGTCTAAGCCCATCTGCAGGCTGGGTCAGGACCAGACTTGCAGCTTTCAGGCAGAATGGGTGTGATGTGCCTACACCCAGACCAATCTGAGGGTGTTCAGGCAGCAGGTCCTGCCAGCAGGGCAACAGCAAGGCCATGAAACAGTTAAAGCACTATCGTGTGCTCCCTCCCGATTGTTCTGCAAGGTGTGTTGTGACATTTGTACTTCCTCCTGGCCGCTTTTCGAACAGAGGCAGCTAGGGACAGACTGCTGGGATGCTGCCAGCCCCTCTGCCCCCGCCCTGAGGGTCTCTACCTGGGGGGGTCCACCATGGCCCTCTCCGGGTTCATCGGACGATGTGCTGTGATCCTGCTCCTGGCTGTGCTGTGCGATGTGATAGGGCTGATCATCCTCTTCGTGGGAATTTTTGCTCCACTAAGCTCCTGGGACTTCTTTGTTTACTTGGGATCTCTGCTGCTAGCCTTCAGCCTCCTCTTCTGGATCTTCTGGTACACATTCAACATCGAGGTCCCCTTTAGGGAGCTGGGTTTTAACTAATCTGCACCTCCAGCAAAGCCAAAATGGAAACTTGTACCTGGAGGAGCATCATCACATGCCAGGAAGCTCCAAAGTATCATCATCCGAGTTGGTGAAGAACATCCAAAAAGACCAAAGGGAAGGGCCTAATGGTCCCCACAGCATCGATCAGCCAGATGGACCCTCACAGAAAAGGTACCCCCAGCTCAGTGCGCACAGGGATGCTTTGCTAGTGTTGGAACGCAGAGGTCTTGGAGAGAGAGCCAGACCCTACTGCTGGTGACAGCTACATTTTACAAGTAACATTAGATTTTAAAATGTTCTGGAGTGGGTTAATGATGGGCAGAAACTTGGTTTTGATGAGATGAGCCTGTCTGAATGAGTGTGGAGAGGGGGATTTTAGTGGAAATGGGAGGTGGCTAGCATCTGGGCTTTATTCCCTCGGCTCTTCCCATCAGGTGATGCTGTGAGTTGAGGGTCCTGGAGAGCCACTGCTCTCTCATGGCAGCTTTTGGTAGCAGAGGGATCAGGGAGTGTGAGCTGCCTCTCAGTGATAAAGCCTGGGCAAACAAAGTCGTTAAGATTAATCCAGTTCCAGGCTGTCACCTAGCATCAAAACCTCTGTGTGAATGACGTGTGAGTGAGCGAAGGCAGATGCTCATCGGCATATCCCATCACACCAGTGTGTGCTACTGGCTGCCTGGTTTGGGCAGATTTTGCCAGTGGAGAAGGTTTTTCCAGGAAAGTAGTGGAGAATGGTATAAAGCCAACCAAAGGTTGTCACCAAGGCACCAGTACCATGCCCTGCACGCAGCCTGGTGACAAATGCTGAATACACAGAAACTAGGTACAAGGGGCCATTTCGAGATTATGCTTTCTTAATCTCAGGCTTGTCTGGAACATGCTTGGCTTGTCTGGCAGCTGCCCAACGGGTGGAAAGATCAGGCAACGTGGACTTTGGCTGGGTTCTGCAGCCTGGTCCTACAGTTTGCGAGCAGGAGGGACCTGCACTGTGAGCATCAGCCCCTGCACTGCATGCAGGGGCTCATGGTGACGTGGAAATGGCCAGGTCAGCCAAGAACGGTTGCAAAGGGCTCAGTTTTGGCTTAATCTATAAGCAGCAATACCCTTGCAAAGCTCAACAGAGGTAGAAATATCTGATGTCAGGAGAGAACTACTGCACAGCATCCTGCCCCCTTCCCAGCATCCCAATGGAATGTTCTTTTCCATCAGCACGCTGGCAAGGCTAGCGGAGCCAATTAGCCAGAGTTAATTAGCAAGCAGCTCCACAGTGCTCGGAGCTGTAGGGTACATGACAAAAGGATGACAACAGTAGGAGAATGCCTCAGCCAGGAGCCAACGGGGCTCCCATGTACCGAGAGCCAGCCCACGCCTCAAGGGGTTAATGGTTTTATAACAGTATGTGAGATGAAGAGAAGGCAGAGATGGGGCAGGTGTCACCCACTACTACGTGAGTGAATATCAGAGCTGAGACTGCACTCATGTCTCTACATTTTTGGCATCTCAGCCAGGCTAGTACCTCCGGGCATATACCTCCTAGTGCATAACACGTGGAGATTGCCAGATGACATGGTCCCCAGCCATGCGTCACTCAAGAGAGACATTTCCTTGGACAGTTTTTTTTATAAAGTCTCTCACAGCTGGTGAGAAACATTTTTTTTTATTATTATTATTCATTGAGTTTTCTTTATTTCTTGTCTAGTTGGTAGTGACCACAGGAGACAGCCAGGAAGTTTTCTCAACTCTCCCGGGAGCGTGGAAACTGCAGTGTGAGTCTCGGTGTTTTACAGCCTTACTTTTACCAGGATACCTGGACCAGGAGTCCAGCTTTATCTGCCACCACCAGCTCTCAGGGTGCTTTTCCACCATATGCCCTTGGGACTACCTCCTTCAAGAATTTCCTTGATGCACTTCCAGATAAGAGCCTGTAACAAGCCTTAGTTGGATATTGTAGATATACTTAAGGAAAGGCAGCCATAACCAACACCCTCTTTTATTTGCTCTGGGATTTTTAATTGCTAAGGCTAAGCCTGTTCAATCCAGCCCGTAAAGCTTGGCTGAGGGCTTTGTCACCATTCAATGTCTGCACCTTGTTGGGTGCATGCTTGGGTGTGTCGCTCAGGGACAACACCCAGGGAGCTGGTGGCATCAAAAAGTGAACCCAGCAGGAAATGGGTGCAAGTTCCCCTCCCACCACTTATCCCTCCTGCCTCCCGCGCTGGTGGGGCAGAACCCTCCTGTATAGTGCTTGGGGAAAGCTCTGGGGTGGTAAGGGGTGGAGGGTGATGCTCACCCACCCAGAAAAGTACTGTCAGCCCTGTGCTCAGACCTCCTGGCACACAATGATGCGGCCATATCCAGCTCCATGGAGGACCAGAGACTTCCAGTGCACCCCAATACACACTGGCTCAGTGCAAGTGCTGCACTGCCAGGGTCCTGCACACCCTGGGATACTACATTCCCCATGAGGAATTCCTGCTTGCACATTTTCCCCTCTCTGGTTCACCTGTGGACTGTGATAGTCACCCAGCTCATGTGGTCCCAGGCAGGGCAAGCACAGTTCCCCCGCAGGATGCACGTGCGGAGGTGGTGCACAAGTCAAACCCGAACGCGTCTCTGTATTTGTGTGTGTGCACAAGGTGCCTTCAGCATCCTTCACCTCCTCCAGGCAGACAGCAGGGAGGGACACAGGTACAGGCTGGACATGGTGGCTCCGCACAGACAGAAGCAATCAGCCAGGCTCAGCTACTGAGGGGAAACTTCCCACTGGTGGTGTGCACCCATGCCAGGGGACCACAGGATTTTTCTTGCCTCCTTGTCCCACCTTCTCCCATGGTGGGCACCCATGAGCCTGCACACCTCAGCACCTCCAGAGCGCCTGTTCTAACAGTCTCCAATGTCTCTTTCCATCCCAGAGATACAGATCCCTCTTTCTTCTGCTGTCCCCTCTGCTGAAGCAGAGTCCACCCTTGCCAGAGTCAGCTTCACCAGTGTCAGGAAAAGCATGAGCAGAGTCCCTGTCCCTTGGAGGCTCAGTCCTGTGCAACACTGAGAGACCTGGCCCAAGCCCAGTGCGTTATTGACCCAAGAGCTTCTCTTTCACCATTGGGATTTTGTGGTTTTCTACTTGGTCAGTTTGTTCCGGGCTGCTGGGGGTGTTTTACAGCCATGGGCATGGCGTAGCCCAGCTGCTGGGGCACAGTGCCCATGTGTGCAGGACATAGGGAACCAGCAGCCCTCCTCCACTCCCCAGCCTGTTCGTGAGCCCCAAGTCACCTCATTGACCTGATGGGCCAATCACCGAGAAACAGCACCCTCCGGCTCTTCCTGCCCTGACACTTCAACTCTCAAATATTGTAGAAGTGTGTGCCAGGAGCCCTGTTTCATGCCTCATGCATTTTCTCCAGAGTCTGGTCTCCCTTACACCTCTTTGCTCTGTACAACACCACTGGCACGGCATCCTCTGCTCCGTACCATGGGAAATACCAGTCCCAACCCTGACAAGTGTTAGCTCATGCATCTAGATTTTCAAGGGATAAAAAAATTCACCTTTTGTGACCAAATATTAGCAGTCTTACTGATATCCTGTTCTGGGCTGATCCTAAATATCACTGGGCAGCCCAAAATGTCCAGCTCAGAAGTTGATGTGGCTGCACACATGGGCGTCCTGGACATCTTGGGCATCCTGTTTGTCTCCCAGAAGTCTACCGATTCTCTGCATCAGATCTGGCTAGTCATCAGTGGTCCCCTGAGTTCCAGTGTTTTGATTTTAGATGTCTGTATTGGGGAGATCTTGAATTTCTTAGGTATCATCACAGTCTGTTAAAGTATTTGCATCTCTTTTCACTGCCTATTTGCAGGGAAACAGAAAAAGGACAAGAATGGGAATGTGAGGAGCGAGCAGATGAAGAGAAGCACCACATAAAGATTCTGTTGTGCTACTCTTGAAAAGCCATCACTGAAATTACAGAGAGATCTGTGCTCTATCTGCCAGGGATGTTGTCACCACTCTGGACACAAGCACTCAAGGTGTCCCTCGAAAGGCAGATACCTTTTTCGCAGCCTCTCTAAGCACACCACACTCACTCCAACCCACTGCCATTGTCTCAGAGAACCCAGCAGGAACAACCTGGTAGCAGCAGATCCACGTCCTGACTGTGTGCCGGTGCAGATCGGCAGGATCCAGCTGGCAGGCTGGACCAGTTCTGCAAACCCCACCAAATGGATGTTCTTCAGAACTGGTTCAACAGGGCTCACAGCTGGAGAGACTACCTGAGATGCAGCTGACTCTTCAGCTTGAGGACCTCGGCTGCTCATTGATGGACACAATGGGACAGGGAGACAACAAATTTGGGCAGGACAGGAGATTTCCTAAGCAAAATCGAGCTGCTGGCTGGAGAGAAGCCTTAAGTACCTTCTACCTAATCTCCTCAGGGTCCCAGGCACTTTCTAAAAGGCGCTTAACGAAATGCTCAGAAGATCTTTGTTCAAAGAACTGCTGGAGCAATGGACAGTTGCAAAGGCCAGGGAAGGATTTGGTGCTTCAGTTGTCAAGCCAGAGATGGTTCACTATAGACACAAGCTTCCCTGCTGACTCAAAATACTAATCTCAGCTGAAAGGAGAGGAGACCAAGAGGCCCATATCTCTATCCTCCTGTGTTCCTGATGCAGAGTTCAGCTGACCTTAAAGAAACTTGCGTAGGATGGACGCATATACAACACCTATCAAATAGGTTATTCAGCACTTTCCATTACAGACACCCCTTTTCAGTTGTTTAAAATTTTGCCAAAATTTATTTTTTTGTGATTCCCTACCCTGGAGAGTCTGTCTCAGAGACAAAGTTTTATGCTCACCTGAGTCCTTCTCTCTGTTGACAAGACATTGCTGGCACTCAGGGGCTGCTTGATCAGACAGAATATGCTCTGCTAAACAGGCTCAACATGGAGATGCATTAACCTGATGTAAAGAGATCTCCCCATCTTATCAGAGAGCTCCACAAATTTTCTCGCAGTGATGGAGATGTGGTTTGAATCCAACATGCACATGCTGTGTGCATGCAGTCCAGCTCCATCAGTTGTTCTACGCTGAGTCAAAGAGGCTCCAAGAAGAACACGCAGAGAACAAAACACTTGAGTCTCAAGAGCTGAGCTGGGGATGCCCACCTTCACAACATAACAACAGCATGGACCACGTAACACTTTATGGGTGATATCGGGCCTTTGGTGTCTTTGCTGTCCTTAATTCTAGCACCTTGTGCCAACAAAGTTGGCAGTGGGGTCTGTGGGCATGTCATTCAGCACGGGAACTACTGGTTGGAGGAGAAACTCACAGCTCTTCTCTGCCTCTAGTTGCTAGGGCATGAGACCGGTGGATGAGGAGGCAGCTGGTGTCCCTTGTAGACATCTAATCACCCTGTCTTCTCAGTCTGGGGAGGAAGGCTCTCTGCTCAGCTCCACAGATGTGATGTGCAGGACCCGCAGCTCAAAGAACTGAAATAACTTCCATATGAAACTTGGGCATATTTGGTCCTGTCCAAGGTAGAACAGGGACTCCCTCCTAGTTCCCCAGAACATCGGTAACAGAGCCATCATGCTAAGGGATGCCATCAAGCGCATCGACAGGGTACGAGGCTGTCCTCTGGGGATGCGATGCAGAGCAGAGGCCATGCCAGGGTGTTTTGCAGCATTCTGTTCTGCTCTAGAGGAATCATTTCGGTGTCACCTTTTTGGTGACTTTTTTATTATTAAAGTTGCTGCTTTCTTTTTCAAAGCTCTTTGTCTGCTGACAGTAAGTGGTGAGGTCAAGCGGGAATCTCTGGTTGCAGCAACTCTGTTGAAGAGTAGCTCTTACACAAGGGAGAATGAGAGCTGGGAAATGAGAGATAAATCACAGAGTCAGAACATCAGTGGCAAACATCAGCGGCAAACATCAGCATCATTAACCTTTCTCTGGAAATACAGAGAGAACCCCTTTTGTGCAAGTAAACTTTAAAAAAAAATCTTTAAAAAACACAGGCACTGTTGGCTCTTCTGCATTTGCAGTCAGTGCAACAGCTGGTCATTAATCCTTTTTCCTTCAAAGATAAGATCATGTTAAGAGGATCTCTGAAATTTTTGCAAATTTCAATGACTCTGGAAGCAGAGACTTCTGGGAAACAGCAGTTTTCAGGAGATCACTGGCCAGAGCCCTGAGGTAAGTGGTTGCACTATCTCTGCAAATGACTGCTCTCTGGCCCAGGCAGGAGCCAATCTTCTGCAGGGCATCCTGCCAGCATGAAGCCAGATATCCACCCATGGTTGATCAAGGAAGAAGACAGCCTGCAGTCAGGAATTTTTATCAAATAAAGGGCCTGGGGAAATTCTGATCTGACTCTACTGCTTACAGGGCCACTTTCTCCCTTTACCCATGGGCACAGCCAGCCTTGCTCAGAGGCAAGAGCCAGGGTTTGAAAAGGGACCAGCACTCTCTGACCGACAGGGGACCCAGGCCAGAGACCACCAACTCCTCCTGCCCACTTGGACCTGCACGACACCTCGTACCCAGGTGCTGAGAGGGGGATGACAAGCGGAGTTTGTACATCCTGGAATAACTGGTTCTCCCAGATTGCAGAAAGCCTCCTGCAGCAATCCTTGTCTCTTCCTGCATCAGTACATCCCTCCTCCCGGTCTGGAGGAGCAGGATGCCTGGTCCTGCAGGCAGGCTCTGCCATAGCCTTGGCAGCCCACTTTCCAGGTGCTTCCAGCACAGCTGGTAAACTGGAGGGAATGGGCTGCCCAGTCATGGAGGTGCCTGGGGCTAATGGATGGGGTGGGATGGATGCAGCAGGATGAGCAACTCCACTACCCTCTGCACACAGGGCCAGTGTGCTTACACTCTGCAGAGCCAGGCACTGCCTTGCTACTTGAGATGCATTCTTCCAGCCCCACCTAGGTCTACCGCAGCTCTGTTGCTGGCACTGGTCGTGCTCAGGGCACGAGGAACATGCAGACACAATGCAGCCAAAGGATCCCAGTGCCTGACCCATCCTCCTGCTCTTCCAGTGATGCAATGCCCGTTTGAGCAGTGGAGATACAACATACCCCTGCCTGCAGCCGTCAGAGGCCATGGCACTGGCAGCTGGAGACTGGTCTGCAGATATGTCTTCTCTCTGTGTTGAGACAAACCAAGGTCCAGCTTTGCTGGGGAGCTTTGTCATGGGGGCTCCAGTATTTTGGCTGGACTGAAACAGACCAGCTGCCATATCCGAGCTGCAGACTCCTGGAAATGACAAAAAGCCTCTAAGGGCAGTTCAGACCTTTCACACCTCCCCTTGCTTTCTTGATGCTCTGGGAAGTAATGGGTAACTAAAACCAACTGAATCTCAGTGATGCAGCAGGACTTGTTAAGGAGGTAGCGAAAAGATGGAGACAAACTCTAGAGATGTTCAGCTGAAAGATGAGGCTATAGGCATGAGATGCACTGAGGGAAATTCCAATGGGACATAAGTTTAAAAAAATTACAGTGAAAATAGTCACAGACCAGGGCAGGTTTGTAGAAAGTCAAGGGGGAGTCTCCATCCTTAGGGCTCTTCCATGCTTGACTGGACAAAGTTCTGACCAAACTCATCTAACTATGAGGTTCATCTTGGTTTTAGAAGAGGCTGGACCAGACACCTTCATAGATCCCTTCTGAACTGCATTAAGCCACGAAATTTCTGCAACACACATACCAGCCACACCAGAGAGCTCTCTCTTGACCCCACGAGTCAGTCCTCCAGTGTCCTAAGTGTCAGATGTCTCACCAGTGTAAGATGTCCCGAGTACAATGAACAGCTTGGAAGAGGCTCAGGACACAAAGAATGGTGCAGAACATCCTGGACTGGTCTTGTTATGCAACAATCAGACCAGGAAGGTGTTCCAGAAGGTGTTCCATCTCATATTCCTCCTCACTCCTCGTAACTCAGATGCCTGCTGTCCTTTCTTCTCACAGCATGGATGGAGACCTCATCCCCGTCCTCTCACAGCCGTCCTCCAAGTGACTGGTACTCCGTAGCCGTCAAGGACTGTTGGGGTGGGACAGATCTCACCATGTCCCATGCAGGGTCTCTGAAATAGATCCGAATAGATCTGAATAGATCTGATGGATCTATTGAAGAGCTTCCCGATTAGACTCATGGCTTCAGCTGAGTCTATATGGACCTTTTCTCAGATATAGAGCAATAGAGAAGAAAAATGCATGCATTTTTCCTAATCTCCAGGTACCTTCTTACTCTCACCAGGAGCCAGAAACACATGCAGCAGCTGCCATTCACACCACAGAGCTGTTTGCGGTGGCACCTGCGGGAGGAAAAGCATGATCCTGCTTGTTTTTCATGAGGAAGAGCCAAGACATCTGCCCCAGACTGTCAGCAGAAGCAGAGACACATCCTTGCAGCCTCAGCAGCCCTGGGGAATGGGAGGGTTGGGCAATCCCCCGAGGTCTTGCCACCCCTTCCATCCCAGAGCCCAGCCTTGCTGCTCCACTCAGCTTCCATTAACGAACCAGGCTCCATTAATTCCTGCCTCAGTCCTGGCAGGGCTCCAAATGGATCAGCCCAGGAGTTCTAGCCAGAAGCTAATTGCTGCTCATTTGAGAGGTAATTGTGTGACCCTCAGTCATTAGTGGGAGGGGTGAGAGGAGAGTGCTGGTGTCACCAGAAGCCAAAGGCTTCACCACAGGGCTTCACCCAAGGGCTTCACCACAGCTGCTGAATGTGAAGGTGAAGAGCAGCTCCTGGTGACAGCACCCCTGTGCATCCCAGGGCTGGCTGCTGCTCCAGAGCCTGGCGGGGAGGAAATCACCTGTCAAAGCACCAGCAAGGCCCGTGTGGCTTCAGTTTGGCCTTATGGCTACTGCTTTCTCTGAGCGGCCACCAAGCTAACTCATGACTGCCATTCCCAATGCTGAGCAGGGCTTCATGGCTGCTCTCCGCTCAACTGGTTCCCAGGGAATTAAGAGTTTGGGACCAAACCTTTCCACTATGGTGGTGGCCAAGACTGGCTGGTGACAAGATCTCACTCCAGCAGACGCAAGTCAAGAGAGGTGATTCTTCCCCTTTACTCTGCTCTTGTGAGACCCCACCTCTAACACTGAGTCTAGTTCTGGTGTCCCCACTGTAAGAGGGACATGGATCTGTTGGAGGGAGTCCAGAGGAAGCCACAAAGATGATCCAGGAGCTGGAGCAGCTCTGCTATGAGAACAGGCTGAGGGAGCTGGGATTGTTCAGCCTGGGGACGAGAAGACTCTGGAGGGACCTTATCACTGCCTTCCAATGCCTCAAGGGTACCTACAGAAAGGCTAAGGATGGACTTTTTACAAAAGTGTCCAGCAATAGGACAAAGGGAAATGGATTTAAGTTAAAGGAAAACAGATTTAGATTGGATCATAGGAAAAAATTCTTCAGTATAAGGGTGGCAAGACTCTGGAATAAATTGTCCAGACAAGCTGTGTATGCTCCCTCCCTTGACGTGTTCAAGGTCAGATTGGAAGAGGCCTTGAGCAACCTGGGCTAGCTGAGAGGAGTCCCTGTCCATGGCAGAGGGGTTGGATTAGATGATCTCTAAGGTCCTTTCCAACCTAGACCATTCTATCATTCTATGATTCTATGATCAGCTCTCCCCATGGCTGTGCTCCCACCTGGGTCCCTGGAGATCTGGCTGATGTGGTGGTGTTGGGACATAGGATGGACTTGATGATCTCAGAGGTCTTTTCCAGCCTCAATAATTCTGTGATTCTGTGAGTCTGTGAGTCTGCCATGTGCTGGAGATGGAGCCAAATGGATCTTGGCTGGAGAGACCCAGGTGTGGGGACTGCCACCTGGATCAGTGTCACCTCTTGTCCTTCTCCCACACTGGCCACACTGGACAAACTGGTCAAGCTCCACTCCAGCCTTTGACTGACCATGGATCTCCAGGAGCCCTGTCTGGGTGCAGGGGAGGGGAGGGAGCTCAGAGGAGCCTCCTTCTCAATTATTCATGGTGAGATCTCAGCTGATGGAACTGGGGCTTTCAGAAGCTGGTTCCTAATGGAGCCTGCTGATGTGTCTGGCCAGTAAGCACTCCTGAGCCCTGCACAAATCCCACTTCTCCCATCTCTGTGCCATAAAAATGCCACCTTCTCCTTCTAATGATGCATTATGCAGCCATTACTCAGGATTCATTGCCCTGCTGCCATCATGCAAAGTTCTTGAGCTGTTAGTGTTCTCCAGCCAGGGAAATCACGCGTGCCAGGAGCCCTGCCCATGCTGGAGGCTGATGGGGGGATGACGGAGTCTCTGACATCAGCTTGCACAGCAAGGAGAAGAGGTACCAGGAGACAGAACTAGAGCAGAGCTTTGCCTCCAGACATCCCACCCCAGCTCTTTGAAGCAGAGGAAGGGAAGGAGATGACAGAGGACACTTGGGGCTGCATCAGCTGGCACCCCAGGTGCTGCAGACTAGTTAGCATGATGTGCTGATTGCCTGCAGGACATCTCCATCTTCAGAGTCAAATGATGCCATGGATGATGGGTGGAGGCAGTGATGGAAGATGACTCAGGATTGTCAAAGTTAATTGTTGGAGGTTGTGCAGAAGAACATGTTAAATGCTGTTTTTTTTAGGTGTTCTGGATCTGTCCCTTTGCAACACCAGACAGGGTTTTCTGGGACCTCTCTGGTCCCTGTGGACACCAACTGGGTAGAAATGGAAACATGACCCTGGTGTATGCCCAGCTCAACATGCCGCGTGACCGGGGATTCAAGAGGGCCACAGTATCCTAGCAAGGCTTAGGTCACCTTGGACAGTCCTGTGTATCATCCCCATGTCCCCTTTACCTACTGTCCACCCCACATGAATAGCTGTGAAGGTCCACCCATCTACTCATTCATTCTCCCAGCCTTTTACCCTTGCACAGTCATACCTCCATCTAACACCCACAATCATACTGACCTGACACTCCATCCATCCATCCATCCATCCATCCATCCATCCATCCCCATGCACTCATTACCCAAGTGTTCTTCAAACTCAGACCAATGTTCCCCCCAGTGAATACTCATCCCTGATTACTTGAGAGAAATGGCTCAAACCTGGGGTGGTTTTGGTGCCTCTTCCTAAAAGGAAAGTACTAAACCCTTGTCATCATGCTGTGGACTGGTGTTCCTACAGGAGTGCAGGAGACCTCTTTCAAGAGGACAGAGGACATGTTGATGCGAAGGATCTGTAGTCCCTCCTTGTCACAAGAGGAGAAGCATCCTCAGAAGGCTCTGCATGGGCAGACAGCTGCCATGCCTGAGTTGTCCCTCAACAGGCTCCCCAAACCTGTAGCAGGCGGTATGAACTTGCTCCAGAGAGCCTTGTTTATAAAATCACAGCACTGGCAGAGACATCCTGATCCCTTTCCCAAACAACTGGCACCCAGGGAATGTCCCCAATGACTCCTTTCCCAGCCAGCTGGCACCCAGGCGACATCTCCAAGCTAGCCCATCTGGCTGAGCGGTGGCAATGCCTGGTGATACACACCAGCATGCCTTGCCTGCAGCATGCGATGCCTGAGAGCATGGAGACTCTGAGCCGGTTTGCCATCATGGCCAGTCCCAGTGCTCTCCAGGTGTGATCCACTGGGCCACATGATGACACTCCATGATGATTCCAACACGGACAGAGATGTGCATCCATGGTATGAGATGGTGCCCACTGCAAGCGGGTGGAGGATTGGAGTCAGAAATGCAATTTGTGCCAAAGAAGATAGCAATTCCCCCTACAGTGGATCTGGTTAAAGGCCACTTGTCTGCAATCATCTAGCCTGTGGCCACCCTGTGAGTCTCCTGGGAAGAAACATGGCCTGGAGACCTGTCCTCCTACAGCAAAGGGGAAAGCACCTCTCACACCTTGGGTCCTGGAGTCCTCCGGCACTTCCTCATCTCTGAGTCCCATGAATTCCCACTCCACCAGGCACACGTCCCCTCCTCCAGAGCTGCCTGGAGGATGTGTCCCTCATCCTTTAACTAAGCCGATACCATAAGTTAAGTTGACATTTAATTTTGTGTACATGCACACTGCAGGAGAGAGGCATTAACTTCCTCCCCAAATGCACATTAGGAGATAATTGTCCTGACGGGCTAATAATGAGCTCTACTGGTTGCCTGGTCCATGCACTCCATGAGTTTCTGCCTTGAGTGGCTTCTGGCTGCTGGTGAGCAGAGCCTGGCCATGAGGGCCTCCCATAGGACAAGGGACAGAAGACCCCAGCCCTCTTCAGCAATGGAAAGGGAAGAGGGGAAGCAGGGCTGGGCCAGGTAGGTCATTGTGGAGGTGACTCTGATGGGAGCCATGGGATGGGTTGTGTGTCAGGGAGGCATTTGGGATACAATACTGGTGACGAACAGGCATGATGGAGCCAGGGCACCCAGGGCATCACCAAGAGCAGACAGCAGCTCCTGGTTAAATCACACACACTGGATGTGTGTTTGGAGCCCACAGCCAAGGGTGTGAGAGGTGCTGCATGAGGCTGTTCATCAGCAAATTTGGCCATGACTGAGCCATCAGCTGCCTACAGCCCCATGCTGGCATCTCTCCTGATGGACGTGGCAGGGCCAAAGGAGGACTATGTGACTGTCTCTGCTACGGGTGATATGCAGGGTGGATGTTTGCAGAGAACACTGCCACCCAATACATGTCCCAGAGCTGCAGGCATGAGTTATCCTTGGGATATTAGGTCCTCATGATAAACCAAAGCACTGAGTTACTCAGGACTGAGCTGGAAATGGCCCTGATATCCCCTAACAGACACATGTCTGGTGGGAGGACAAGTTGTACAGCATGTGGGGGCTCTGCTTTGCTGGAGATCCAAACATCACCCCAGGGATCATCAGAAGAAAACGACTGAGGAAGGTCTGGCTCAGACCATGAGCTTTAATAACTGGAAAATAGGATGATGGTAGATTTTCCATCTGCACAGGAAGTGGCCGGGAGCCTGTTTGCCAGACACAGGCAGACTCTGACCTAAAACAACAGACACCCACACCTCACGTGGTCCCCACTGCCTGGACATGAGGTGGCTCTGGTGAGCATGTGGGCATGGACCCAAACAGCAGACGTGACCACGGGCTGGTGCAGCCGGTGCTGGCGCGAACGGGCCCTGGCTCATGCCTATGGGCACAGGCACGTGCCACCCCAGCAGAGCTGTTGGATGCACAGCGCAGGATGTGCCAGGGTATCTCCAACTTCTTGCTGCCTGGCCCTCAGCCACCCAGGGGAGATTTAGATCAGGTATTATGAAAAATTTCTTCACTGAAAGGGTTGTCAAGCTTTGGAACAGACTTCCCAGAGCAGTGGTGGAGTCACCATCCCTGGAGGTATTTAAGATATATGTAAATGAGGTGCTCAGGGACATGGTTTAGTGATGGACCTGGTAGTGTTGAGCTAATGGTTGGACTCAATCTTAAAGGTCTTTTCCAACCCACACGACTTTGTGGTTCAGTGACTCTATTCTATGCTCACCGGCCAAGCAGTGACACCCAGTGGCAAACACTTTCCTTGCCTCTGCAGGGCTGATGTCCCCCGGCCCCAGCCCAGGTCTCCGAGTCCGTGGCACTGGCTGCCCCCACGGATCACACCCCCAGCCCTGTTCCCTTGTCCCCGGCTCCCGACACAGCACAAGACATCCCATCTCATCCCAGCGCTGCCACTGAAGCTCTTTCCTATCCCCATTGCCTTCTCAAAATATCTCCAGGGCTCCAGCAACAGCAGCTAAAAGTGGGTTCCTCCACCCCTCTCCTGGGGTGCACATGAGGGTGGTCCCCACACCCACCGCCCAGCAGCCCCCTGCCAAGGGGCTGGTTCCCTGGCACCCTGCGCTAGTTCCCCAGACAGACTAATAACAAGGATTATTATTAAATAATGAGGCGTGGACACGTCATTATCAGGTAATCATTTCTTATGAAATAGGATTTCCATTCCAGTGTGGTGTCTCAAGTACTTTTCTTCAGGCAGTCTCCGTGTGCTCCATGCAGAAGGTCAGTGTCATTGCACCCCAGGTGTGGGTGGGGAAACTGAGGCACGGGGTGGGGCAGTGAAGTAACATCACAGGGAGAAGCAGGGCAGTTGGCCACCATGCCCTGGTTTTAACCCCAGAGGAAGGGCTGGGATGTCATCAGCTCCTCTGCCCCAGTTATTTGTTCCCCTGAAATATTCCGGCTGAGCCCAAAGCTGCCTCTGTGGCACTGCTGGCTGTGTTTGTCCTACCTGGTGCTCAGCTGTGCTGCGAGAACCTTTCTTTTGGAGTATGGGAGCCACATGACAGCCTTCCACCCCACTGTCATCACCCACAAGTGATGGTGAAGGATGTCCTGCTCTTGCTCCTGCTCCTGGACACGTTGGAGCACCCGTGAAAGTGCCACGGCCTTCAGGGCACATTCCTGAGTGACAGGACTGAGAGCAGCACCACCGGGTCAGGGACTGGGTCAGGAGGGCAAAGGTGGTGAAAGGATGCAGACACTGTGTTGGGGTGCACAGCTGGGGAAAACCATCATGAGGGACCCCAGCACCAGCAGGCAGCTCCGGCACGAGGATGACCAGCAGCTCCCACCCCTCCTTCCCTAAGACCACGCACACAGGGTCCCAAATCTACATCCCAAACCTGTGCATCTCGGATGTCCACTCTCTTCCCAAACCATGGTCCCTGGGATGAGGGGCTGAGACTCCCCTGAGTGAGACCAGTCCCAAAGAGGGCAAAGCCAGGAGACATGCAAGGCTGAGCATGAGTGTAAATCAGCCACTGTGTATTAACCCTCAGGATCTGGATATGGGGACGAGGAAATGTCACTCTGTCAAGGCACAGGGCTCTGGAGAGGAGAACACAGTGAGATCCCAAATCTGCCCCTTTATATGGTCCACACCTCTGCTTTAGCTCTCTCCCCACAACCTGCTGCCTGTCCCTTAGTGCCCAGGGCAAGAGGGATGCCGGTGACACCAGGAGGATGGCCACAATCCTGGGGAGCTCAGAGAGAGAGGTGGCGGAGGGCAAAGCTAGGACTGCCTGAGGGATGAGCTGGCGTCCCTTCCCTGCTCATGGCTCTGCAGGGAGGGGAAGAGTTGGCTGATGGAGGGGAAGGTGAGCTCACAGGGTCCAGGGTCACTCTCTCCATCCTCTGGTTTCACTGCTCTTGTTGCCTGGTAGCTAGAATCTTTGACTGATCTTCACCTCTTAGGGATGGAAAGCCATAACTTTCTGCTCCAGAGTGGCTGCATCACGTACCCTGATGACCTTGATAGTCTCGGGAGCCTGGGGACCTTCAGATGCCCCAGCCTGGCAGCTCTGGGCTCTGGGCACTTGGACCCCATTGTCACAGCTCCCCAGAAGCTGAGATGGAGGGGAGGGACCATCATGACCCCCTCACCCCCTGCACGTGCTGTCACAGGATGCAGGAGAAACAACCACCCTCTCCACTAAGACATTGGAGAAACACAAGGACAGGGTTCAGCCTGCCATATTTTAACCAAGAGAGGTAGAAAACACCAACAGTGATGTTGTGAGACCCCAGAGATCTGCAGAAAGGTCTGAACATCCATTCAGTCCCTGGCCAGATGAGAAAGCTTCACCTGAAGCTGCCTCTGGACTTTCTTCAGGGCTCTTTTAAGAGAAGTTCCAGCCCTAGCTCTGTCCCAGCATCAGCGACACCCCTCTAGTAGCCGAGCTGATTCCGTCCCTGCTACGAATCCCTCTTCACCAGCAGTAGCCAAGGGAGCACAGCTGCCAGCATAGCCACAGTCAAGATGAGGAGGACAGCGAGAGCGATGGGTGACTGGCAGCATTTCACCCCCAGGGCTGAGCTGGATGACACCGAGCTCTGTGTTTCTGCTGTGCTTCTCCTCCCCAGGGAGCTGCAGTCCACGTCCACCAGTGGCATCCCATGGTTGCTGATGACAAAGACATGGGCTTCCCGTGCCAGTTCCCCTGGGACCCCCCATGAGTCCACCGGGCTGTTTCCTGTGCTGCAGCACCGGTCAAAGCTCTGTACTGGCATCACGAAATGACTGGGCACCACCAAGGTGTTGCTGGCCTCCATTTTGGTCAGATGGGACAAGGAGGAAGGTGACAGAGGCATCTCCAGCGTCCGGGCGTTGGTGCCTGCCTTGGACGACCATAGAGCCTTCTTCTTGCTGAGGAAAGTCACGTAGCGGCAGACAGGGCAGATGATGCTGCTCTGGACCTGCCCATCAAGCTTGGCGGAGAGCAGGCACTTCACCAGGCAGTCGTGGCAGAAGGTGTGCCCGCAGCTGAGCTGTTTTCCAGCGGGTGAAATTTCTCATAGCACACGGGACACTCGGCCGGGAGACCCTCCTTGCTGGAGGAAGTTTCAGACATCCCTGCTGTGTTGGCTGCCCAGCTGCAAGGAGGTGTGACAGGTTAATAAGGATGCAAGGATTACCATAAGCCATCTCTTTGCTCCCACTCTCTTTCCTTTGCCCTCTTGCCTCTAACGATGCAGTGAACGGCTACTAGGCATGGTGTCACCAAGACAGGGTATTTTCTGGAGCATTAAGCCTCACAGTGTGGCTCTAGGGGCAAGAGAGAAATGATGGGAGGACCTCAGCTCCACAGCCAGCAGGGGCACGAATCCCTGTCTGCAAAAGCACATGGGAAAAGTCATGAGCCCCTGAGTGGAACTGGGTCTACCTGCTCAGTGCCTGGTACAGATAAAGCAGGTTTAGCTTGTGTCACGAGTGCCTCAGTGCTCTGCTGCCGGCTCCAGGTGTGTGGTGAGTGGGAAAGCCCATTCCACAAAGAAACCTGCCGAGGAAAGGGAGATGTTCCCATCCCAGGGAATGTAGAGGGGCCAGAAGGGGCAGAGGGAGGTCAGAGCAGTAAGGAAGGTGGGAAGAGAGGAACCCTCAGGGATGGAGAAGGAGCGTGCCGTACTCATGGCAGGCAGCGAGCACCCACCTCAGGCTC
>NW_009717458.1:7122-7368 GCF_000703405.1 Apaloderma vittatum | reverse complement strand
GACGCCAAGCCTCAGAGACCAGCGTCTGTTAGTCAGAGCAAGCAGGGCAGAGCCCAGCCAGCTCATTTGGCCCCCGCCCTGGCCCGGGGTGCAAGGGGGAGCACGGGCTGCTGTGATCTCCAGACCTGCGCCTGGGCTGGGTCTGAAGCTCTCCCGTGCATCTCCCAGGGCAGGGAGCATTCATGTGACAGCTTCAGGGAAGGAAGAAGGGAGATGTGAAAGAGGAGAGAGGAGAAGGAAAAAGAA
>NW_009717458.1:2459-7107 GCF_000703405.1 Apaloderma vittatum | reverse complement strand
AGAGAGGAGAAGGAAAAAGAAAGAGATGAGAGGGGAGAGGGGAAAGGAAAGAGGGGAGGAGGGATGCTCAGCTCAGTTCCCTTCTCTCAGACTAGTTCAGGAACTGGAGGAAACCTGCAGGATTCTCCAGATCCTGTAGCATTTTTAGAGCCAACCCACACCCCTTTTCTCAATTGTCACTGTGCCCATAGACATCCTCACAGCCGATTCTGGGGGTTTTGCCATCCCCTCCTCGGCTGCCATCTTCTTGCAGGAGCTACCCCCTGCATCAGGACGGCCACAAGAACACAACGAGCCATCTTCTCCCCATGCAAGAGAAGAAAGACCCAAACTCCTCCTCCAGTTTAGAAGCAATCAGGGACTTGATATTCCTCTAGAACACTCCAAAAGAAGACCTTAACTCCCTGTACCCGCTTCTCCATGCCCCAAAGTCCCCTTTACCTGCTGCAGAGCACCCAGGCAGGGACTTCTCCATGCACTCCACTGCCGTCCTGGGAAGCAGGGCACCGGCCGAGGACTGGGGATGTCTATATAACACGGAGGTGTTTCACACAGGCGCGTTGCGCAAAAGCTGGAGCAGGGACAGGGGCAGCTCCCGGGGAGTGAATGCAGAGGAACTTGTTCAGGTTTTAAAGCCCTGACATTCTCTTGGTTGGCCAGGGAGTGGGCGAGGAGACCGCGTCAGGCGTCAGAGGGCAGGGACAGGCGGCATGGTCCTGCCGGCTTTCCCTCTTGTAGTGGGAAGCTGTAGCTGGGCTTGTCCCTGGGGTTAAACCCCAACGAAACAGGTACGAAAGGGGGAACCCAAACTCCTCTGTTGCTGCCAAACAGGGTGAGCTGCAGCATCCTGCACGGGGGCTGGGCTCCTGCCAAACCCTTCTTGACTCCACCCACCAGCTCTCCTCCTCCCTCGCCGGGGCCACATCTTTGTCTCCACACTCCCTCACCATTTCATCCTGCAAAAGCTCATCTCCCCCAGCCCTGTACTCCCCATCTCACATTGTTGGATGTTCTCCAGAGCTCCGGCATGGCAGTGCGTGCCCAACAAATACACTGGAGTGGGCATGGGGGCCACTGCTGCCTTGGTTCTGCTCTGAGGGCGTTTCCAGCATCTCTAGGAAGCGTGGTCAGCAGGAGCCCTATGGGCTCAGGACAAGCAAGAGCTTCACACTTGGCCATCTCAGCAGCTGCAGGTGGCTCATGAGTCACCATTTGGCCACACGTAGGCTGGAAATCCACACAGAGAAGGTTCTCTGTGGCCTTAACCACATCCCAGGTTGCTGCTCATCCCTCACTCGACTCCCAGGCAAGAAGTCAGTGGCATCTTCCCTGCAAAGCCTTGCAAAAACTTGCAAATCCTTGCAAAAAAAATGAGGCTCCTGCCTCAGTCTTAACTCTTTCTCAATCTTAACTCTTTCCAGCCACCTCTCAGCCCAGCCAGTGGCCACAGGGCTGCCAGCTCACACTTGGCCTTGCTGAGTGGCTCCATGGGGACTTGGGTGTTGTTTGTCACATTAAGATGAGGTCTCCAGAGCAGGTTCAGTGACCCCAAGGCACCCGCATGCCTCTCTTCCCTGGTCTGTCTGTGGTAGTGCACATGTAGGACTTGGATTTGCACCATCAAGGGGCCTGAATGCCCCAGAGGGCCAGGGGTCTCCATCATGGAAACCTTCAGGAGAAACCTGGGCATATGAGGAACTCATGCCTTGGGGCAGAGAGATGCTCTGCTGAAGCATTCCCAGCCCAGTGCTCCTCCAGCTTCAAGAAGGTGCCCAGGGCTCTGCAGGGTCTACAGGGCAGGCAGAAGAGGAGCTGCACCCCTGGCACTCCAAACCCAATGAGACAGGCCCTGGAGTGCCTGCGTGGGCAGGAGGAGTGGTTTCACGTGGCTGGGTGCTGTGGCAGGGCACAGGGCTGCAGGTGTGGGCAGCAGTATCAGTCACTCGTGGGCGCAGCGGCTTCTGTGGTTACAACACGGGGCCGGTTTCTGGAAGGAGAACGGTGGGTGCAACTCCACTGTGACACCTCGTGCCCTGGGGCAGCTGCCAAAATGCATTTGTCTTCGCAGAGAGCACCCATGATGAGAACCTCATGGTCCAGGGGGAACCTCTTGACCTGTGAAGCCCTGTCTGTCACTGGAAGGAGACCCAGAGCGCATCAACACCTTCCACACCTCTGCTTAGGATCAGGGATCAAGCCACTCCACTTGTTAACCCAGTTTTCTTGGGATGGTCAGAAATTGAAGCTGAAACCTCTCCAGACAGATTGTCCCAGGGTTGAGGTTGCACAGTCACCCCCCGGGTAGGTGTCCCCATCCCTTGGTCCTTCCTTGAAGTTGCTGGAGGTGCCAGGGCTCCTTGCTCCCACTGAGACTGCCAGCACTGAGCGAGTGACCTGGATCAGAAAAAGCAGATTTGGGGCAGCCCAGCACCTCCCCAGCTTCAGTTACTCTCTGCTGGCACCAAGGCGGGGTGGAAATTCCTGTTTCCCATACTTTGAGTGTTCTCCACAGTTGGAAACTATGAGCTCATGGCTCTATACATAGGCACTGGAAAAACAAGTCTGCCTCCCTTTGTTGCTTTGACCACGCCATAATCAAAGGGATTTTGGCACATCACAGCGCCGGCTCTGTCAGTGGTTTGGTTCTTTCCAAGGCATGGCTTTTCCTGGTATCTTTACCCTACTTCCACATGCAGAAAGCACCTCTCCTGAGCAGTAGGATTGAGTCTGCCAGTGCCTGAAGGACAAGAAATCAGATTCAGGGAGAAAGCAAGGCCCTAAATGCTGTCTGTATTTTCTTACTGGGCTTTGAAAAGCACAACTCACAGCCAATGTTTCCGTCCCCTTGAACCCAATGCAGGGCCAAGGGCTCCAGGATAGTTTTATCCAAGCAAGAAGGTGGCATCAGGCTCAGGTCCTCTTCAGGGACCTCAGCTGAGACCTTCTCTGCTCCAGGGCTGGTAGCTTCTACTCAACAAGGAATATTTGTTAGCCAGAGGAGAACCCAGTCCTCACTGCAGGGTTAGGGTGACCAAGGTCAGTTCCCCACAACTACAGCGGCATGTGGGCAGAGCTCGGCAGCCTTTTGCAAGGACAAAAGGATGTTGCATTAACAGCCCTTATCTTCCACAGCATCAACCAAAATTCCCACTCTCAGCGACCAGGTGGGGAGGTGGGGAAATGCTATTATATAGTTATATGGAAATACTTATTTTCCAAGCACATTTAAAGGCATGAGATTGATCTGTATGTAAGCCTGGTGCCAGTCAAATAATCACTGTAGGTCTCGATATTTCCACACCAGTTCACACACAGCAAGTTGTTGGCACTGATGGGAACAACGTGAAGGGAAGTGGGGAAAGGAAGCAAATCCATGTTTGATCCCAGCCCAGGAAGATATTTCCAGATGGGGAAGAAGCTTAGCGAAGTCAAACTACTTGCCCGTGACTGCATCATACTGGTGGAGGGTCCACGGGTCCTGGTCCCTGTCTGAGTTACACCCAGTCCCATGCTGTCAAAATAAACTCACATGGTTGGAGAAGATGGACAAGCTTGGAGTCACCCAAGCTCCTTAAAGGGTCTTGTGTGCCTCCAAGCTCATCCATCTTTTCCAATGCTTGCTTTGCTTGAATTCAGAGTGGGAAAATCAGTGTCTTTCCCTTCCAGGTGTCTCCATCCTGCCCATGAGGCACCCAGCAGGATGGAAGCCCATTGTCAAGATGCCAGATTAGACCAAAATAACGTAAAGACGTTTTCCTTCAGCTTTCTCCTCGGCGCTTTTGGCCGTGCCCAGGAGGTGGTGCTCTCGGATGTGCTTTGGCCACTCTAAAATAAACACTAAATCCAGCGTGCACTGAAAAAAAACCAGAAGCCCTGAGCCTGCCTCTCCATGGGTCCTCATCAAGTGGGATGCTGCCCCTTCCCCACCCTGATGGATGAGGTCTGTTCATCCTCTTGCTGATCAGAAATTTAGGTCCAGGCATTTGATGTGATGAATTCTTAACAAACATCAAGAACAGCTTTTGGAGTATATCCTCAAGTCATTCCATGGTCTGTCTTTTCCTGTCAGATGCTTTGGGAGGGGACCTGCATGGCACCTGGGCATCACAGCTCCCACCTGTCCTTGCCTCCCTGCTGCCAGCAATAAACTCTCTCAGGAATGACCCTGAGCCCAGCATGAGCCCTTAGAGCCTTATTCTTACACCAAATATTGGCAATTGTCCCACCCAGTCCATGCAGAGCCTCACAGCCACATGGTGCATGGGCTTTTCCCATGCCTGGGAGGGTAAGTGCAGTCTCCAGGAGCTCTTTCAACCTTGTATTTTCCCCTCAGAGATGCCCTCCACCAAGGAGGGTGTCAGCAGGCACTGCCTGGGGTGAGTGCAGGAGTAGCCCAAAGGCTCAGATGATGAGGAAGACCAGGGCTGCATGAATCCCCCTCACCCAGGATGTGGCGGCAAGTTCTGGCCCACACCCCCCTCTCTGCTGGCTCAGGGCTGCCTCCCCATCAAACTGGCCCTGGTCCCACACCACGTCCCACCCTGGCCCCTTCGAGATGCTGGCTGCAGGCAGGAGGGAGTTGCCACATGGTAATCCCCTGCATCTCATGAGGAATGGAGAAACAATAGGGGCTTGAAGCAAGCGGGCA
>NW_009717458.1:378-2437 GCF_000703405.1 Apaloderma vittatum | reverse complement strand
ATTCAGCAGTGGCAGCAGGGACGGGCAGCTGCCTGCTAGCCTGTGCAGAGCACTGCACTCACCCCGGGGCTCACTTTGGGGGTCCTGCAGGCCCAGAGGCTCAGAGGACCCTTCCCAGGGACAGGGCAGTGTATCAAAACCCAGGAGGGACCCACCATCCAACCTGACCATGGAAGATGGCCAAACAACGGCAGATCATCCCCTTGCTTTGTCCCCCCAGCAGCTCCTTGAGCTTTATTCTGGGGAACACGACACAGAAACCTGGAGGTGTCAGGAGAAAAGGGCTGAGGATTTGGGGCCTTTTAACAAAACGAGATGTTCCCTGTGGTTTTGTCTGCCAGGCTGTGTCACTGTTTGGGTTTTTACTCCAAGCCTGGCTCCTGGAGGGCTGAGATTGCAGGGGGGCTGCTACCTTCAGCATGGAGCAAGTGCAGGTCAGCTTTTAGCCCTGAAACAACATATGTCCTGGGGTGGCACAGAAAGGCAGAGTTCAATAAAAGGAGCACTAAATACGTGATTTGAGTTCATCTAATGATTTTTTTCTTATGACCATGCAGTCACCACGGTGCTGTGAACAGATGAGTTTGCAAGCAGAGCTGCTCCACTACCCAGGATCACTTGGTGCGTCACCAAGCAGAAACCCACGGGTTATCGAGAGGAGGAGGCTCAGCACAAAGTGCTGTGATGGGTCCAGTACAGAGATATGCTCCTAAGCTGGCGCAGGGGCTCTGACCACTGTCACAGCCCCTTACCACATCTCCTGGGTCCTCTACGTCCAGGAAAACGAGCACAAGCAGATCTGGGGTGCCCAAAGGGTCACCCCCTGCACGCCATGAGCAGACATGCAACAATCCAGAAAATCAGCATTTCAGGGTGGCTCTGCTTTTGACAGGCAAGCTGAGCTGCAAACAAGTATTTTTAGGAATCACTGGCAGAGTCTGTTGAAGAAAACGATTCGGCAAATATTGCCCAGGCGCCAAAGGCAGCACTCAGATTAGTCAATAAAAATAGCAACATTTATCAAAAAAAGGCTCTGTAGGGATGGATACAGCCAGCTCAAGGGGGGACTTTGGGTGCAGGATAAAGGGAGGATAGATGAAGTGAACCCACTGTTGAGCATGACAGAGCTTTTGCTGCCTTCTTGCTTGAAGAAATATCCTGTTCAGTGTCACCATGGCCCTGGTCATTCCCCTGGTCTGCACCACGAGGTCTTGCCCCGGGCTGACCCATCTAGACATGTTCCAGGAAAGCACTGAGTATGAGTAACTCATGGTTGTAGGTCAAGGGATCAGCTCCCAGCCACCTCCATTCCGCAAAATCAGCTCCAGGCTGCTGCAGGCATTGCAGGGGCAGGAGCTGTGGCTGTACATTAATCCTGGGGGGAAGAGCCCCCCCCGGCCACATCACAGAGCGTGGTGTGGCACTTGGAGGCTCTGCTCCCTGGCTGTTCCCTCATTCCAGCGGGCTGGTGGGACACGGTGTTTGCCAGGCAAGCAGGGTCTGGGCCAGCTTCCTTACATCTCCTCCAGCACTATCCCTCCCTGCATCCCACCCAGTCCCATTCCTTCCCTGCTCCACACTGGGAGGCACACAGAGCTCCCCAGGAGCCACCTCTCGTGGGCTCCAAACAGCCACGATTCAACCCTTTGGGTGTGTGGACTGCAGGGAAACGTGAGAACATGCTGTGCTGATGTCTGCAGCTGGCTGGGACAGCAGCGCCACCGGCTGCGGGGAGATGCAGAGGGTGCTTCCTTAACCTAAGCACCCCGCCAGGCCTCCAGCCTCTGCACAGCCACCTTGGTCTCCTGCTCTGCCCTCCAGAGGGGGTTTCAGAAATACAAGGTGGGAGATGGACAGAGTGGACTAGGGCTTTGGGCATCACCCACATCAGCCCGGTGCACGCATACACGCTGGGAATAAGGCTCTGTTTCCAGGAGGGATGAGATAGCTCCAAGGGCAGCTTGCCACTGGGATGACTTCTCTCTCACAGGACGCTGTGTCTTTCTCAACTTCTCACAGCCTCTAATTCAGGTGCAGCCTGTGGCTCAGAGTCACTTGT
>NW_009717458.1:0-326 GCF_000703405.1 Apaloderma vittatum | reverse complement strand
CAGCATTTGTGGCCTTGTCCAACACCCGGGCAATGCAGGATGGCCTCAAAGTCCTGTGCAGGTGTCAGGGGACACCCACGGCGCTGGCTGGGCACCCGACTGGGGAGGCAGCAGTGCGGGCTCTGCATCCTCAGGCTGTCACCACCCCCTGTCCCATCCGCCACGGGACAAGGTGGAAAAGCGCCGGAGCACCAGGGCTGGATAACTCCACACGTGGAGGGGACGGGCATGGCAGAGGAGAGGCTGTGAGGACAGATGTGGGGACAGCGGTGGCACCTTGGTGGCACCGTGCCCATGGAGGACACAGGCTGTCCTGACAAGGATTA
>NW_009717457.1:48382-56780 GCF_000703405.1 Apaloderma vittatum | reverse complement strand
TATGTATATATATATATTTTAAATCTCTTAAAAAGTAGTAATACACTATGGAGTTTTCTTAGCTTACTTTGTTTAGTGTCCTCATATTTTTTTATTTTCAAAGTTTCCTCGGTGGTCCTTAAGTCCAGAAATACTCTCATGAATGCTCTTGAGTCAGGTCTGTCACCAGACTAGAATCCAGAGAATTAAGAGAGCATGAGGTGCAGTAAACGTTAACAGGAGTGATGTTGTCAGGATGTTACTTTCTTACTCTGATTTTACTTTCTCAAATTCTGTAAATACTCTGCCACCTCTTGCTGTGTTGGAGTTTCTTTTATTTATTTATCTATTTATCTATCTATCTATCTATCTATCTATTTATTTATTTATTAACTCTGGCAGTAATGCCAGAAGTGGCATTTATGATTTACTGTGCAGTCCTTAAATTTTTTTCAGTCTTCCTGTGCTAGCATTTCTCTTGACTTTTTGGTCCCTGGGAACCACCTAGAGGACTAATTCCAAGAATTGGGACCTCATGGTACAGGTGTACGGGCACCTCTTGACGGTCCCTGTTTAAAGTCTAGTGTGCGAGCTCTGAGGCAAACAGACTAGTAGTGTGAGAAGGCAGGAAATAGTGTTTGCCTAAAGAAGGTACAGTTGTTGGCCCATTGTTCTGAGTGTATGAGGACTGTAATTTAAAAATAGCTTTCTGCTTTTCTGCTCCTTTCCTTTTCTCAAACCCTCTGCAACCTTCTAGTGTACTTTTACTGTATTTTTAGTGTTATCACAGCAGGTTGTGCCTCAATTTTCAGGAACAGCAAGGGTGAACACTAGTTCCTTCCACTAGCTTGGAGTGATTGGGAGAGGCAGACGTATTTGCATTTCAACTTATGTAGGGTTTTTTGTTTTAATTTGAGCATGAGGATTCATTCAGTTAAATTATTTTTCTGGCAACTACTGTTGTAATGTCTTAAGAGGTTATAAAAGCTCTAGATTTAGGAGATACAGAAGTGGAAAATGTTTTCAGCACTGTTTTCTGTTCTTCAGTGTTCTCTTACTTGTGAAAAGATAACGTACGTTGCCACGTACCGAGTAAAAAAATTACTTTAATTTCTGATTTTTAAGTGTTGGAAAGACAGATTTTTAAAAGTTGGTTCTGTGCTATCAAATCTCTTAAGCAGCTGTATCTTCTTACAATTTTAATGAGCTGTTACAATAGGAATGAATTTATGAGAAACTACTCTATTGCAAATTAGTATTAGCCACTAATTTCTTGTATTATTATTTATGATTGAGAAAATAGCTTTGAGAACTTCATAAATAATGAAGCCAGGTTTATTAAGTTTTACTGTGTTTGGATAGTTGCCTCATTAAGCAGGCTCTTCAGCACTGGTTTTCAGGTTAGCAAATAGCTATAAATGTCAGTTTATTCTCTTAAATGTCTTCTAAAGGGTATGCTTTGTCACATCTGTAGGAAACAGCTTATCAATAAAGAATAATTGCCTCATGTGTAATGACTGTAAGATGTAAGTTATTCCTCTATAACTCTTTTTTTTTTTTTTTTTTTTCTGGAGAAGCAGCATTTTTTTTCTTTAGAACCTACTGGTTTTTTCACTTTTAAATCCTTAGCTTCCTGTTACTGTTATCTGTGTTTTCAGTATTGCTTAGCACTTTCTTAGGTTTTGGGTTCATCATGACTTTGGTAAACTTAAGAATGAGCTCTTCTGTAAAGTTCAAATTTGTATTAATACAGTTGTTTAGCTGGATGTTCTAATTGCGTTGCAGACTGTTTTGTATATACACCTGTAAAGTACAGAAATAAATTGCATTTCCCTCTTCTGTGTTTCCTCAGCAGATGTAACTAAATTTCTGATGAATATTAGTGGTTAAATTATAAATCTGGTCTCAGTAAATCTTCTTTGGGCCGTCCTCCAGTAGCAACTATCTTGTGCTACGGAGCAGAGTTTATATTTTAAGGCAAAACTGTAATACAACCTAAAAATTACTGTACCCTTAGTATGTTTCTTAGTGCGCTGAATGATATGCTGGTACGTCAACAGAAAGGTAGCAAGCTCAGGACTGTTGGGCTTTCTTACCCACATGATGAGGTGGTGGTCCTTTTTGCTACGGCACCTCTTGGAATTTTAGTAGACCACCTCAGGCTGTCAAATGATTGAGGACAAGAGAGAGGTTTAATTGTATAGAGGGAAAGTGCTCCAAAGTGCATTTTGCTAAACAAATGGATAGATGATACTACCAAGGTCTTCCTTTCAAAGCAGTAAGCTTGTTTTCTTCTTAAATGACGATACAAAATGACTGGTTGATGAAGATGAATTAGTGAAATATCCATTATGAAACAATTTGTCTTGAAATAATGAAATTTTGAAGCCAGGCAGTAAGATCACCATGATATCGTAAGTCTCTCTATCCTCTGCTTCCCTTAAGGCTAAAAATGCGAATGGGAAGGCTACATACATTACAGTGTTCTAAAATACAGACTTGTTATGAGAAGGAAGATGACCTTTATACTGAGGCCTGTGGTTACAGGACTGAGGGGTAATGGTTTTAAACTGAAAGAGGGTAGTTTTAGATTGGATAAAAGGAAGACATTTTTTACAGCGGGAGTGGTGAGGCGCTGGAACAGGTTGTCTGGAGAAGTTGTGGATGCCTCATGCCTGGAAGTGTTCAAGGCCAGGTTGGACGGGGCTTTGGTATACTGTGCTCGCATACTAAAGATCACACGTACCCAAAACAGCTTAAGCACAAAACTGTTATGCAGATATATTTTAAGCAGTAGATAAAAGAAAGGTGATTTTGTTTTGAACAGCATATGGTGGTGAGTAGTAGTAATACTATCAGACTGCATATGGGTATGCTGATATGGTGAGATAGCATAATGGGATTAGGTCCTGTTAATTCTGTGTTATTACATAAAGTGATATATGTGGATTTTGATGAGATACAGTTCTTCTGTTAAAAAACATAGTTTGAGCTTTAGGAAGCTGAAGTTCTATTTCTGACTTTGTTGCTGACTTTTTAGATTTGGGCAGCTCTCAGGCTGCTGCTGTTTACTTATACTGCACTGGGTCTGGAGTCTTAAATCTTGTATAACATACACTGAGGTCCTTAAACAGGAGGAGCTATAGAACTGTAGAGGAGTGCTGTAAGATATCCTGGAGATGCTGTTTATTGCAAGTAGGCAGAGAATCATCTGCATAAACAATAAGGTTTGTTAATCATAGTGATGTGATTGAGGCATGTCTGGCTCTCTGATGGGATGACTGCTAATCTGAGCCATCTGTTTTAACTAATTCAAAGTTTAATCCCTCTGAAACTTGTAGTGAAGAAGAGGAGGAACTGGCACAGACATGACTACACAGAGTTGGATGATGGTTCTAAACCAGTGCAGGCTGGAACACGGACCTTCGTTAAACAGCTGCGGGCTCGCTCTTTCCCAAGGTACAGAAGCTTACTTACGCATTTCAGTGGAAAAAAAAAAAGAAAGAATTAAAAGAGAGGCATTGACTAATATTTCTCTGCTTCAGAAAATGAAGGTTGAGATCAATTTCCTCCTTCTTTGGAATACTCCCCAACCCATCCCTGTTTCAGATGGCCATATTTGCCTTTTCATGAAGTAGTTTCCCGTGTTCCGTTTTGCACTGGGATATGTTGTCTGTCAGGACTCCTACAGGGTCTGTGTGGAGTTTAGAGGTTTTTTTTTTGTTTTTGTGGGGGGTCGGGGCAGTACCATGAGTGGTACGTTTTTATTTTTCTTTTTTTTGTGCCTGACCATTCAGAATATTGTTTGTCTGTTCCTCTAGTCCAGGAACATTCTTCAGTTTCATTCCAAGTAACATAGAGCATTTATATAGCTGGTAGGCTATCCATTCTCATGTACTTTAGAGGAAAGTGGAGAAACGTGGTTGTACTTCTCTCCCGAGCTGTCTGTGATTAGCTATCTCACTGAAACATAATTACTCACCATTCTTTAAAGGAGTTTGATGTTGTTGTTACCAAAATGTATTTTAATGCCTTCTCTGAGAATTCCTTTTCCCCATCCTGTTAAATTACTAGATACAGTCATACGGAAAGACAATGAGTTCTCAGGTTATGCGTGACAGTAAATGTTTCCTTGCTGTGTTAGGTTAGTTGTTTGTCTTTTAGTTAAATGTTTAATACTATAGTACTTGGTCCACTTTTTTTTGAATTCAAATATAGTCATTCCAGTCTGTCCTCCCCCAAACTGTGATGTAATATTTTTCAGTAGTGCTTGGAGGATGCTTTTCTGCTAATATTCCATTATTTCTTTTCACCAGTGCTGATGAAGTCATTTTGAAAATGCATGGAAGCCAGCTGACACAAAGATACTTGGAGAAACATGGGTTTGATGTCCCCATTATGGTTCCTAAATTAGATGGTCTGGGGCTCAGACTTCCTCCGCCAACTTTCTCTGTTTTAGATGTGGAACGCTATGTAGGTAAGTGTCACTCTGGAATTCTTAAAAATTATCCTATCTGTAAATTAAAATAAATATTTGCATGGTTGAAAGTCTTCCTGGTATCAAAGTATATAGTCTAAATTGAAAGCTAGCAGAGAGTAAAATTAAACCTACATTTTATTGTTCTGGGTTCCCGCTCCCTTTGTTTTTGGTAGTGTTCTTTGTGATAGATATGTCATCAACTTTCACACATGTTAATTTTGGCGCAGGCCAAGCATGAAATTCTCTTTTTTTTCTTTTTCCCTTTTCTGCTACATATTGCAAACCAACAAAAGTATGATGACTGCTAAGATAATTCCTTTTCTGGCAATTGAGTGAATCACTCTTATGATCAGTAAAGTTTAGTCATTGGTTAGGATATTGCAAAAATTCCTAGAATTACAGAATGTTAGGGGATTGGAAGGGGCCTCGAAAGATCCTCTAGTCCAGCCCACGTGCCAGAGCAGGATCACCTACAGTAGGTCACACAGGAATGCGTCCAGGCAGGTTTTGAAAGTCTCCAGAGAAGACTCCACAACCTCCTAGGGCAGCCTGTGCCAGTTCTCTGGCACCCTCACAGGGAAAAAGATTTTCCTAATGTTCAACGTTGTGGACTCAGTAAATTGGAATTTCTGAATTAAATCTTTCTTCTGGAAAAACTTCCTATTGTGACTTCCTTTGACAGGAGAGCTAAAGCTTCCCAAGGGGTGTTTGTTTCTTATCAGATCTCTTGACAGTCTGTAATTGTTTCAGCCTCGTCTAAGTGGGCAGTACAGGGAAATAGAGACTGAGTCAGTTGCAACAGGACATAGTGCAGTTGAGAAGTCTGTGTATGGCCTTGCCTGTGTTCTTCTGATAACCTAATAAAATGATATGTGCTGAAAATAAGTTTTCTGTCTATCAACATTTTACAATGGCACCAGAATATAGGAAATATTTAGTACATGGAATGTTGTTACCATTATTTTCGTACTTCTGAATATTTTCTTTTGGAATACTGCCTCTTTGGATTCAGAGATAAACTTGATTTTCTCATCCTCATACATATATTTTTGACCTGCCAGCTTCTCCAGTTTAGGGAAAAAATTGAAATGCTACAGATTTACCTTTCTATTACTGACATTAAAAATAAGAAAGCTGAATAAATACTGTTAAAACTGGAATTTGTCAAATGATACTAACTTGCAATTTTAAAGTAATTGTATTTATAATGTACATGTAGATACATTCCAGCATTCTAAAATCAATTGTCAAATTTGGCTGTTGTGTAACTAGATGGACATAAACTAATTACTATTATAATGTTGTTGTTAGTCCTTTCTCTTGGCTAAAGGTTGATTCTTGCTTGTCTGCTGTTAATAGATGTGTCACTTTAAAATATGCAGTATGTAAACCAGGGAAATGAAGCACGCTCATGACAATTGTTCAGTGAAATTACCGTGTGCTCAAAAGTTATTCATGTATATAAGGAAGGGGGAGCTGGGCTTGCAGAATATTTGTGAGAGAGTACCTGAGTAGTTTTTAACATTGATAACTTTCCAATTATGGCTCAGATTTAGTTTGGTTTGCTATGAACTACAAGCTGCGAGCAATAGGATTTATTATTTGTAAAGAATTCTCAGTGGTCCTTATATTAAATGTCCAAGTGCTGTGGTGATGATTAATAGGAAGAGTGAGAAATAGAGCTGCCTTGATAACTTCTCTATGTTAGTCTTTCCAAATGCAGCCACAAACCCACTTTTTAAAAAAGCAATTGCAGTCCTTCTATACTGCTCTTTCTTTTTTGGTTAACCACAGGAAAAAGGATTTATTTTTAGAGTGTTTTCAGTTCTGTCCATAGCTGATTATAGCAATTAAAATTAGACCTAAGAAAAAGTTGGCTTGTACTCAGTTGTGTCTGTTCCAAGACAATACAGATAGTAGTGGAGTTTTTGTGCAGAAATGTTTTGATAAAGGCTGCAAAAAAGTTAAATTTCTCTGAAATGCTTTGGTTTTATCTGTGATAAATTTAAAGAAATAATCCTCTTTTTCACAGGTGGTGACAAAGTGATAGATGTAATAGATGTAGCAAGGCAAGCAGACAGTAAAATGAAGCTCCATAATTATATAAAATATTTCACAAATCCTGATCGACCAAAAGTATTGAATGTGATCAGCCTGGAATTCTCAGACACAAAGTGAGTATTGCCTAAAATTCCTTGAACATAGGAAGTGTTCAGAACAGTATGTGTAGGAATATAATGTCTGTAGTGGGAAAGATAGAAGACTGCATATTTTATGTAGACAGCTACTGTGATGTAATGTGAGCATAAAAAAAATTGTATTAATTCATAAGTAATAGCTTTGTGGGAAACAAATTAAAGACTATGGATTAAAAGGGTGTGTACTTACTCTTGATGGTATTTATGGTTCTTTTTTGTTTGTTTGTTTGTTTTTAAAGGATGTCTGAACTAGTGGAAGTACCAGATATTGCCAGAAAGCTTTCATGGGTGGAAAATTATTGGCCAGATGATTCTGTCTTCCCTAAGCCTTTTGTTCAGAAGTATTGCTTGATGGGTGTCCAGGACAGCTATACTGATTTTCATATTGATTTTGGAGGAACATCGGTTTGGTACCACGTTCTCTGGGTATGAAGGCTTCTTGATTTACGACTATGCAAAACAAAGTTTATTCAGTGTGCAGCCTTCTGCCATTGCATTATCACTTGTATGAAGTTTTGTGCTTAATAAAGCTGGAGGAGCAGCTTTAAAGTGAATTTGTGATCATTGGTGTTGCATATTTATGCTTTTATTTTAGCATGCTGTTGATGACTTTAGACTGTAATTGGCTGTGATCATTTTAGTAGACTGATAGGTGTTATAGTGAGGTTTCAGTAAGAAAAAATGAATTGAATGAAAATGAGTGACATACTCAACTTTTTATTCGTCTCACAAACTTTGACCATGTATATATCATAGAAGATGCAAAGTGGTTTCATCTTAGGTTTTCTCTTTTGGCATGTGTGCACATCCACATACATTGTTTTTTTTTTTATACTCTAGTGAAAAGTTTCGGTTGGCTTGTTTGCTGCTTCTACATCACAAGACACCCAACTGGTCAGTGTACTATTGACTGAGCTTTTGGTGCGTTGCAGTTGTGAAACACTGGGGCCAGGAAGCCCTGACGTTCCATAGTGGAAATACAGAGTACTTACGATTCAGATCAATCTGTTACTTCGTTAGGAATGACTCTGAGGTTGTTTTATGCTTCCAGGAAGACATTTAGTTATTTACTTGGTATTTGTTTCATAGGGTGAGAAGATATTCTATTTGATCAAGCCCACAGATGAAAATTTGGCTCTCTATGAGTCTTGGAGTTCATCTGTGACCCAGAGTGAAGTATATTTTGGGGACAAGGTTGACAAATGTTACAAATGTGTTGTGAAGCAAGGACACACTTTATTTGTTCCAACAGGTAAGATTTTACCCTTTTTATTAGGACTTAGCATGTTTAATCACCAGGAAGTAAGGGCATCCTAAAATGATTGCATTCTCAACGTTTGCTTTCCCCTAAAATTTTGGATAAGTGAGAATAATAAAAAATTTAGAAAATTAGAGTTTCAAAGTAAGTAATTAGGTTTTTAGATTGTGTTACAGTAATAACAGTTAGCAGGGGAAGAATGAGTGTTTCTTGCCCAATTATAAGACAACAAATTTAAAGCTTAATTTGGTATCGGGGAAATAGTTCCAATTCACAGAACACACTTTGTTCACTGTTTCAGAGATATCCAGACTGAGGTTATCTTAACTTTATAGTACAGTTTTGGTTTTACAGCTTTTTCATATTGTAAGACCTACTAGGCAAAACCATTACAGAAGTATCACATACACTTCTTATGCTGTAGGCCAGAGGATTAAAAATAGAAGTTGAGTGTTTTTTTTTTTTTTTTTTGTTGGTGGTTTC
>NW_009717457.1:0-48363 GCF_000703405.1 Apaloderma vittatum | reverse complement strand
CAGGAAATCTAAACTGTGGTGGAGCCTGTGGAGACTCTCTGAATCAAAATGAAAGTGTCCATAAATAAAATTGAAGAACATGTAATGGAATTCATGTGTTAATTCCTTTTATTAAAAATAAAAGCAGATATAGTTTAGGAAACTTCAGTGTTCATAAATTAATTTTAGCAGCTTCCTTTAAAAATTATGCAGAAGCATGGCGTTTTCTGATAGTCTTAACAACATTTCTTGTAGCCATCACCTAATAGTGTGCGATAAATTACAGGACATTTTTTAAGAAATTAACCCCACAAAACCAGTTAAACTTCCTTATTTAAAAAAACACGGAAAAATTCTCCAAACAAAACACACAAACCCCACAAACTCCCAAATACCATTAACTTAGCAGCCTTTAACAGACAAAACCATATTTTGCCAATGAGTGAGAGTTAATTTCTTGTATTTTCACTTATCAAGCCCATCCATATAAATATGTTTTATTATATTATTATTAAAGATTTGTACCGAGTACTGTCCTCCATTTTTGAAGGGAAGAAGCTTTAAATACAGAGAGAAGAAAAATGGTGCAAAATTCTACTTCTGGGATAAGTCTCAAGGCTTATGTTTAGTACTTTTATGTCATGGACTTCCTAGGCAGACTGCTACCTTTTTCTTACAGCTCAATTCTCTGCCCATGTGGTTTAGTGTTTACTGTTCTGGTTCATGGAGATGAGCTATATATGCATTTAACACTCCTGAACATCCGGAGCTTTTTAAAACCGTATATTTTTGGCAGGAGGATGCTAACTTTCTGTTTATCTTACTATAATGTGGCCAAAAAGACAAGTATCATAAACTGATAATTTCTAATGTATATGTGTATTTACGTGTGTATATTGATGAGATGCTAATTTCAAATGTAAATGTGTGTACACACGTATACGTGTATATATATATATGCACACGTGAAACCATATATGTGTGTGCATACACACATACATATTTACATATGATGAAGTAAAGAACCAATAAATTAAACTAAATTCTGAGACAGGTGCTTAAAAAAATGGGAAACTTGTAAGACTGATTAAAGGCTTTTAAACCCCGCCCTGATCTCTACAAAAAACCAGTTCTCTGTTCCTGCTTGCACTGGTGCTAGTGGATGTCATTATTATTTTATAATCTGTGAAATATGTTCAGAGTAGACTTCTGTTTTAAAATTAATCTTGTGTGTAGATGAATAGCACCTACTGGGAGGCTCTTGAGAGTTATTTAAATATTATTCAAGATACTCTATGTGGTCTACACTAAGTTTTCTTACCTTGTTACATAGACGTTGATCAAAACTACGGCATAAAAATAGCAAGGAGGAATGTAAAAAAAATTAAATTCTTTAATACAGATGTGCCATAAAAATCCTGGGTGTTGATGCAACAGTGAGGAGGTTTTGTTGTTGGTTTGAGGAGTGTCTGGGGAGGTGTGTGTTTAAAGGATAGAGACACACATATTCCTTGGAGAGCCAGAGACATTTGTCTGCTGTGATGATGGTAATAAGAGTGAAAAATTGAAACCGCCTAAACAAATGCAAAATGCAGCTGGTAATGCAAGGCAGCCTTCATTGCACTGCACTTCTCGAAGAGCAGAAGTAAAATTGAACAATATATAACATTAATTAAGGAAGTCCTTTAAGCAGCATTTGCCATTGTATTCTGCATTCTTTCATACGCCATTCTATATTTCATTGCCTGCATATATAGTAGGCATGTTGCCTAGTCAGCTTAGTTGCTAAGTTTTCAGTTTTTTTACCTGTGGTACCACAATAACTAAAAGTGCTTGTTCCTAACTGAATTTGAGTATGGATTTAATGGTAGTTTGCAATATGTAGTTGCTTGTGATTTGGTCTGATTTTGCCTCGAGTCGGGGAGCTTTCTGTGTCCGTACGTGTTGCCTGCATTCAGTCAAACCATGAAGTCATCTGCAAACGCTTGGCCAACCCACCTTTTGTCAAAAGATCCATCTGTATGTATGCAAAATCACGGAACTGGACAAAAAAAACTTGAAAGAAGAAACTGTCTTTGTATTTTATTTACATTAAAGCTGCACAGTATAAATTTGAAAGGTAGCTCTTTGTAATGAGGAAGCTAATATCACCTCTTCTTTTGTGTACTTACTTGGAATTGTCCAGTAGTAATCAGTTAGATTGATAGCATAACATTGACTGAGCTTTGCCGTGTTCAACAGTGGAGTTCACAAGGACGATATTTCAATTATGTGACAAATTTATATAGTCAGAGTGCCTAGGCTGGGTTTTAAACTGATCATAGTTTCACTGAGATTAGGATGACTGTATTTAGAATAATTAATGGAACTACTTTGAAATTGCTCTTTGACAGACTTAATATTGCTAAATGACTCTTATGTTGTGTAAACAGCTCAGTTACTTTAAGCAATGTGTGAGTACTGAAAGGAATGTAATTTCTGTTTTATTTTTGTGACTTTTTGTTCAGTATATCTTTTATCTCTCAACTTACTTATTTTCATTAATTAGAGGGAGAACTTGTTCCTAGCACAGAATACAAATTTGTTTGCTTTTTTTTTTTTCAGGTACATCAGTTTTACTTATATATTTAGAAACAGTCTTAGAATTATTTTTATTTATGTATTAAGTTTCAGAATCTGTCATTTCAGGCTGGATTCATGCTGTGCTCACGTCTCAGGATTGTATGGCTTTTGGAGGAAACTTTTTGCACAACCTCAATATTGGCATGCAGCTCAGGTTAGTGTTGACTCTTTCTATACCTTTTCCTCAGTAAGCAGGAAATTCTTTTAATAGATGTCTTCCTCCATGGTCTTAACCAGGATCCAATTGGTACAGGCTCTCAAACAGACAATAGTGGCATTTTCAGTTAGGATGTATCAGGCACACACTTTTATTTCAAAGTTTGTTTCAAAAGCACAATGAAGGGTATGCAAGAGCTTAAGTGAATAAAAGGAAAAAAAAAAGAGAAAGAAAGAAAAACTTCTTTGGAGAGTTTACTTTGGTGAGTAAAACAGTACTGAGCAAGCCCAGGTGTGCAACTCTGAGTTGAAATGAGCATCCTCAAGTCAGCATTGCTCTAAGGGCAGCTTTATTTAGTTTTTGTCCAAGATGTGGAGCTGTCTTCTAAACATATTGTTTTTATTTATTACAGTGGAATCCTGATAAAATTCCATCTGTTAAAAGATCACACATTGGGTTTGTATCCTAGTTTTATGAAGTCCAACTTTATTCTTAGAAGTGCCACAGTCAAACTTGATAAGGTCAGAGCCTGGATGAGATCAGAGTTCAGTCTTGTGTGTGATCTTGTTGGGATTTAACTATGTGGTACTTGGCTTCTTTTATTTATCATGGCCATGGTTGTTTTATTTTATTTTGGACTTTTTGTCAAATTGAATGATTACATAGCTGAGTAATGAATTTGATACTTAAAACGTTCATATTTTATAATATTTCTGTTTATTCAGGTGTTATGAAATGGAGAAGAGGCTAAAAACCCCGGATCTTTTCAAATTTCCTTTCTTTGAAGCCATCTGTTGGTTTGTGGCCAAAAACTTACTGGAAACGTTGAAAGGTAGTCCTTGTTTTGCTTTAAGAGATACACATGTATCTGCTTTTACTTTTTTCTCCCCTCTTCACTGATAGCAGAGAAAGTTATGCTGCTGTTGTGTGAACAGAAGAAACATCTTAAGCTGAAAAAACAGACTTGACATACTTTTTTATTTTTAAAGTCACATTAGTTTTTAACCAGATTTTAGGTGAATACTGCACTGTGACAATTCTAGATCCATCAGTTCTTGAGTTTAGTAAATGATTTTTCTGAAAACTACTTTGGTGATTAAAGATTTCTCGGTTATATTGCATTGTGCTGAATTTTTAGTGCACATGGTGATGTGTGTAACTAACACTTTTTAACATGCTTCTTGGAACTGTTTTATTAGTGTTTTTCATCCAATACTGATGATGTATCTGGTCAATGAAAATATTCCAGGTTATCTAGACAAAGTGTCTTCAGATCCTGGCACAGTCCAGTTTTGCTACCAGTCAAATAGGATTAATTTGCCATTATCTGAAAACACCTTGTTAGGGAAGACAGGAAACTTACTTCAATGGTGTCAAGTTTTCAGTTGGGCTTCTTGTGTATCATTTAAGATCCTTGAGTACCCTTTGATAGCCTTTCTCTGCCTCTTTCAGCAAACAACTCTAAATGATCCCAGTAGCTTACCTCTGCGGGTTTCTTCTTGGTGGCTTCACAGGTTTTCTTGCACTTCTACAGTTTTCTTTGACTTTTCCAGTCAAACTAAGTGTTTTCTTCTGCTCTCTGTTGTGAAGGGAAAGGTGTCTGTGAGGATTTTTGTCAAAAAGATGCATCAGTTCCTATGAGCTGTGTTAAATCATTTGTATCAGTGCTTATCAGTAGACATCTCAACAGCCTCTTATTCTTGACAGTTGCCGTTTCTTCTTCCTCATCTAGGAATGTAATTCCTATACCCATACCCATGTGTATTCAAGCTTGATAGAGTGCCTGTCTGACTTCACCTTCTTTTCCTCAGATATCTTGCCCTCTGCCTGCTCTATTTAATCTCAATAATAAATGTCATGTTCCAAATGATATATTTCAAAGGAGGGAAATCAACCTTTGGAAGTGGCTGCTGAATTCAGCTTTGCTTTGGATAAGATCAGAATCCCTTGTAATCTTTTGCTAATAAAAACCAGTCACAGTTATTGAAAATCACCTGTTCTGCTTTCAGCAAATGGAGACATTGAACAACCCTAAATGAGAGTTTCCTAAATGTGTATTTAAATTTTCTGGATGAACCTAAAGCAACTCAGAAACTGTACCAAATAGAACAAGCTTGCAGAAATTTTTTCCTTCCAAAACCAGAGCTTGCTCTTTTTGAAAGCTTGCTTTGGTTAGTCTCACTCCTACATACTTAAAATTTACAAACTTGTTAGAAGACATAGGAGCTGTATTCTTTCTGGCAAAGCAGTATTTTAGGTTGCTTTATCATCTAGCAGGTTTCTATATGGTCCAGCTAACTATGAGTTGTCTCCCATGTCCACTTTCCTCCTCTACTCCTCTCCTTTTTATCCCATGACTCCTTAAGTATGTAGACTAGGAGCCTCTTGTGGCTTGTGTCTTAGGGGAGAGCTATGAAGCTTTTTTTGTTATTTTTAATCTATTACTTAGCAGATGCTTTGTTGCAGATCAATGCTGTGATCTAAAAATCTGTCATAAAAAACAGAAATTGAGGTTTCCATGGCTAAAGTGGTTATGTTGGACTTTGGCATCAAGATGCATGTGAATTAGGTGTTTACTAGTCAGAATTCATTGTTTAATAAATAAGAGATGCTACCAGCGTGGTTGTAAAAGGTAGTGGTGATGACCAACTTGTAAAACGTTGAGGGCATGGTTGTTAGCAGTATCCTTATGTGAAATTCAGGTCAGTAAGCAAAATCAGCACAATGCATCTTTGTGGTTCTTCTAAAAAATGATAACAGGGTCATAAACATTTTGAATTTCATTGGCAAAAAGTGTTTTACGACGTTAGAAATGGTGTGGCATTCACCTAAACTAGTTTTCTTTGTAGTTCTTGTAGCTTCAAAATAGACAACTTGTTCATCTGATATTAATTTGGATTACTCTTATGTCATGCAATCTTTTTTATTGCAGCTAAAAATCCATACTGTGGTGCTTCACTGTATTCCCAAAATTTTATCAGCTGAGTCAGCTAGTGGGCAAGCAGACTTCTGCTGCAACGCAAAGGCCTGTCACTCCTTCTCTTGCCATTTCACAAGTAGCAAGCACCTTTGAGGAAAGAACAGCTGTTTGTAACTGAATTTTCCTTTTTCTTGCCAGCAGACTAATACGTTATCTGTAAGAATGGTGTTTTGTTAGTGTATACTCTTAAGGGAATAAAATAGCCAGATAGTTCTGGTGTGGATCTATTTGCTCTTGACAGGTAGAAGTATCTGTTGGGAACATGGGGAGAATTGGCACTCTACCTTGACTGTTTATGCAGGATTTGTCTTTTCACTTCTTTTTTTTTTTTGCCATGAAGGGAAGGAGAAAATTGACAAGGAATTGCAGTCACTAGGGAGCACCAGCTTTGTTAGGAGCAGCCTCTGTAGCAGAGTGATTTCCATCCCCTGCCTCTATGATTTTTTGGAGGAAAAATGATGTAAACTCTCTGAGGGAGAACTGTGATAATGGGAAGGGTGACAGAAGATGTTTGGGGAGTGGAAGTGTTCTAGGGTGAATCATTTGCTGTACTTATGGGAATAAATAAATTCTGATTTAGAGGTACATCGCATATCCTTCTGGTCCCCTTTGACTAAGATCTTTTGGAATGAAATAAGTGATTTCCTTCTTCAAATATATTTTCTCTTGTTCTGTATTTTATATCTGTTTTGACCTTTAGTATGTTATGAACTGTTCCTAATTCATGCAAGAAGCAGCCGAAAAAAGGTATTAATCATAGAATCATATTTTTGTTACGGTATGCACACAAATACAGGATGTCATGTTTCATTTGCTTGTACAAATTTTCCTTTTCTGTGCTGTTGCATAATGGTAACTTTATTGGCTGAAGGGTAGGTATCGTTCTATTGTTTTCACTATTGCTGTGTTTCTAAGTTGGTATCCGTATCCTTTTTAGAACTGAGGGAAGATGGTTTCCAGCCTCCAGGCTATTTAGTGCAAGGAGTCAAGGCTTTACTTACTGCTTTAAAGTTGTGGATGAAAAAAGAAGTAAGTATAAGTGATTTTGTTTGCTGTTTTGGTGAGCTCTGATTTGATTTAGAAGTGATTGAAAGTTTAAAATTATTTTTCTTTGTTAATGAGTACTGAAGGACTCTGTGGAGAGCTTGTACCACTGATCTGGGGAAGAATCGTCACAATTTTATATTCCATTTTGCTAAAAAAGTCTTTCTAGACCAATTAATAAGGTCTTGTATCGTAGCCGATAGAAGTAGAATCTTGCATTACCTCAGGATGAAATAAGAATGCTAGAGGATAAGCTGATAAGGTGGGGCTTTTTTCTAACAAATCTGTTTTTTATAGTTGATTGATCCTAGTCAGAGGCAATGGAGGGATGGAATGCCCTGATAGCGTTTGCCATTAATATCGGTGCTGTGGAGAGCATGTCAGGTATACTTGTATTGCTGAGGAGTCCCGTTAGATTCAGATGAGGACATCCACTTCAGTTGAGTACTGTCCTGCTGAACATTGGCTGACTCTTGTAAAGTCATTAATATGTTGTCTCCTCTGGCTTTGCTGGCGCTCTGCTCTCCAGGAAAGCTTATGTGTGTTGGCCCAGCCCTGCATCTGGCCTGACTCCATGTGTTTATGCCTGAGCTAGTAAGACCTCTTGGAAATCGTGCTTTTGGGAAGCGCTGTACACTGACAGGCAGTTTGGTCCTGACTGAGCATATTAATTCTAGTTTGTTGCTGGCCCTGCTGACTCAAACTGGCTCTTGGAGATCTGTTGGGTCTTTTTGCCCTTAAGTTCTCTTTGTAAGAGAAAGTATTACACAACAGATATGATACTTGCACAATTCTGCGTCCAACATAATGACCTTTGTGGAACTGAACACGAGTGCAGAGGTGGTTATTCTGTGTGGAATCCTCTTGGGTCCAGCCTGTGTAACATAACTGATTTCAAGCAAACCTTTGCTAGCCCTCTGAGTTGGTTCTCCAGTGGCTCTTTGTCTCTGCTATCCTGGCTCAAAGCTAACTAGTAAGCAGTGTAGCAGTATTTACAGGATGTTTTGCCTAAGCTGTTAAACCGTGTGTGAATCCAAACTATCTTCACATTCCTGGCATGGATAATAAGCTGAGTAATCAGGCTGCTGATAGCCAGGATCAAACAGAGCCTGTATAAATCCTTATTTTAATTTGAAATTGGATTTCTAGCTGGATGTAGTATAGTATTGCAGAATTTGTGTACTGTGTAGTAACTCACTAAGTAGTGTGATTAATACTTCATCTGGAATAGGATATGTTTCCTACTTCTCTGTGGAAAAAAATTAATTGTGCATGCTGCGCTGTGAATGTTTATTAATGAGAGCTGTGAGTATTCCCAAACCACTAGCTGAACAGACACTTAAATTGTCAGGAAACTGCACAGCATCAGTGATCTAGTCCCAGTGTTGTCTGCTGTCCTCCAGCTATCGTGTTTTGTACCTCGTGTTCATCTTTTCTAGCTACTGCTTTGTAAGTGAGCTGATCTTTTCTTTGCAGCAGGCCACATGCGTGATAGGATTGTAGTTGTACACAGCTGAAGACAGCAGGAGCTTTGTACGTGGCTCTCTGATGTCCTCATGCTGGGGTTTTCAGGCAGATTCTGAAAAAGAAATGACGAATAAATGCTATGGAAATGAGAAGCCTACTCATGAGGTTTCACATTCATATCATGGAGTATGTCTTTTCAAGACATCTGTGAATTATCTTAGTGAATTGTTTCAAATTGTTTGCTGGAGAGTTTCAAACATCTTCAGTAAGACAGTGATACCTTAATTTCTGCAATATTTAAAAATTGCCAAAAATTACAAAATTCTGAGAGAAGAGATTGAGTGCTACTAATACTGTCTTAGTTTTCGTGTCTTGATTCGAAGTCAGTTTGTGCAAGGCTTTTATCAGTATGCGTATCCTCTGATTACGCTGGTGCAGATCATCAGTGTCCACATTATTTGATACAACAATAACGATGATGCCCTATCCAGATGTCTGAGCTCGTGGATTTTAGCTGTAGCTTCCTTCTACCTTGCATAAGCAACACATCTCAGATTGAGATTTTCAGATGTTTGATTCATGTACCAGTAAGGTTATTTTGGGCAACTGTTCTGTGTTTTTAAAAAATATATTGTTAGCTGTTGTAAAAGACAAAAAATCAGGAGTTTTTGTAAGGAGGGAGAGATGCAGGGTTTAATCTTTTTGTGTGTGTATATATATGTGTGTATATATATATAATCTGTCTCTGATACAGTTTCAGAGGATTAAAGAGAACATAAACTGTTAAAATTTCCTAATCTTTTTTTATAGGGAATGATTTTTTTGAATCACTTTCCCCAGCTTACTAGAGTCTAAATAAGTGAAGCACGTAATTTTAAGAAGTGGATTGTGAGACAGATGTCTACGGAGCTGTGTGTTGGTTACCGATTATTATTCTTGATCTGCTTGTTAGATTAAATTTTTGCTGAGCAAAATTGCCTTAGTCTTTAACTGTTTTGAAGGTCATGACTAATGAGTTTCTGAAGTTTGGCTCTATACTGATCATGCTAAAGTCAAAATAAAGAAGCTGATTACTGTGCTGAGAGGGTAAAAAAGTTGTTATCAGTATGGCTATGTATTGCCCCTTCTTTGGATTCTTCGAGACATTGAGGGATGCCTGCTGTCCTCTAAAGCTTGACCTGGAAGCTCTGGGGGGGATGTGTGTGTGTGTAACATGTGTATCTCCTGGCAGTTTGCAGTTATAATAAGGGAAATTTATTTTGATATTTTTTCATTGTTTTTGTTTATTTTGTATTACTTCCACTTTTATCTGAAAAAAAAAGAATTAAATATCTTTTCTTCCCCCTTTGCATACAGCTTGTCACAGAACATGCCTTTGAAATTCCAGACAACATTAGGCCTGGGCATCTCATAAAAGAGCTCTCAAAAGTGATTCGTTCTGTAGAGGTAAGAAGAGAGTATCCTACAGAAGTATGCAGAAAAAATAAATAAATCTTTGAGTCAGGGAGTCATTATACTTCAGATTTACCATATTCATATCTTAATTTATTTAACATTCATTTGATAATAGAAAATCAAGACAAAAGCTGTTGGGAATGCTAAGCTATGGGCATTTAAGGTAAAGAAAATGTATAGTGAGGGTGTTCTATGTAGTTTCTGTAAAAAATGTATTTTTAAGGGTGAAATTATTTGTAGGGCAGTATTTCTCAATTGTTCTCATAGCTACTAACATAATTACTGTGCATATATTTTTAAAGAGTTTAATTTGAAATTCTGTGCATATTCTATTCTCCTACTCTGTTTGTTGATTCTGTTCTAGTTGTCATCTCTTTTTTTTTCTTAGATTTTGTCTCTATTTGTTATATAGTCTGTGTTATTTTTCTTTATTTTTTCCCCTCCTATACCATTGTCTAAAAGTTCTGACAATTTTATTTATATAATTTACATTTAATTAAATGAGTGGGAAGCAGCACTTGAATACATGAGTGTATTCCCATGAGACTGTTCTTAAATGTGTGTTTTTAATTAAAGGAGGAAAACAGCAAGCTAGTTAAAACTCAGGGAATTCTTGGTGTGTGTCCAACTTCACGATCTTCACATGAAACAGCTTCCCCTCACCACTCTAGACGACGGGTGAGGAAACTACGAGACCATGCTACCAAAACTCCGTCTAATCTGGACATCCTGGAACTCCACACCAGGGAGGTACTGAAAAGGCTGGAGATGTCACCATGGGAGGAGGCAAGTATTACTTATGATCCAGAAAAATAAAAACAGAGTAGATTTCTAGTCTCTTTTGAAAGGGGGAAAAAAAGTGTTCTAACACGCATGAGAATACAGGTTACTGCACCTTGTCATATGGGAAATGGATAGGTGTGGGTTTGGTTTTCTTCTTTTCAGTGTTCCTGGTAGGAGTTTCTCTCTTCCTTGATGATTTTTTGTGGTGGTTCCTTCAAGCTTTTGGTTCCGAAGGTGCCCAGTATCCACTACCCGCTTCAGGTGTAGGTTTTGAATTAGGACTGCTCTAGCTATCCAGTGCCACTTTGAATCAATTCTGTGAAGAAAAGGGAGGTTGCAAAGTTTTGACTTGGTGAGGCTCTGAGCCAGGCTGCTTCTCCATGTGTTTTTAGATAGCTGTTTCTTACAGTTTAGTTACTGTAATTTGATTAACCTTGGGTTTTGGTCATGTTTCTATTTCCTGTATGTGTGTTCCTCCCTACCAGTAAGCCTAATGCTGCTTTTGGTTTCCATTGTGGGGCTGTTGATTTTGTGGTCATATTGTTTTGGAGTGAATGAGTGAATTTTAGTCTACTAAAAAAATTTTTTTTTTCATATTTGATGACCTTTTTTCAAAAAGCAGCAACAGAAGTGGGAAAAGGAGAGAATTAAAATAAGTAGCTTTATGAAAGGAAATAAGTAGCATTCTGAGAATAAGAAATTATGACAAATTTAGTTGACACAGGATGGACTGTCATAGTGGAGAAATAGTGATTTGGGTCCTTACATTGCTCATCATAAATCATGAACAAGAGATACTCATTTATCTCAGCAAACCAAGAAACTGAACTTAACATTTACTCCAAGTAAATAACGTATGCAGTTCATTGCTACAAACAAATGTCTAGGAGTAGTCCTTGTCATTTAATGTAGAAATATATTGTTCATTATCAGTATTGACTTGTAAAAAAAAGTAAATGCTTTTACATGTTCCTGGTTTGGCACATAAGTGTATCGCTGGTTTCTTCAGAGTATATGTCAATGAAAATTGCTTTGAGCTCCGAAAATTCTGCTTACGGCAGGTTACTTTCCATTATTGATGTTTCACTGTCCTATAAATCACTTTGATACACTAATTTCAGGGACCAGATACCCAATCCAGGAGTTGCCTTATCAGTTCCAAGCCCAGCTTTTGGCTTGCCTCTCTCCATTGGTATTTGTTTTGAATACAGCAATAGTTCTCCAGGGGAACATAGAAGGAATATTACAGTGAAGTTGTAGTTGTCTCAGATGCTTCAGGAGAGTATAGATGAGAGTATAGATGACTTGAGGAAGGAGAAGATGCAGTCTGCTGCTTACATTCAAACGTGTTTTATCTGAGCTTTCTTCAGTTGGTTATCAGGAAGGTAACTATCCTGATGCTAAGTTTAGGTCTTGTTGGAGTGCGAAAAAAAAATAAATAGATTTCTAGAAATAAATGATAAGCAACGTTGCTTTTACTTCTTCAGGATACCACAAGTTCAAAACTGAATGGGAGATTTAACAAGCCCTTTCAGCCGTCTTCTACTGTACCTGAATGGCGATCAAAAGACAATGATCTTCGCCTTCTGCTGTCAAATGGAAGAATAATCAGGTACATAAGGTTGATTGTGGCTCAATTCTTCCTAGTTATTATGATCTGGAGCATGCTAATTGTTAATAACATTTCTTTTCTGTTTGTGGAGCTCTAAGGTCTGTTCTACCAGCAAGTTTAACGTTAGGAACATAGAAGTGTCTTGTCTGTTGTGTGTGCTGCCCCCTAGTGGAGCCACGGTTATGGAGTGAAGAGAGGAGGAAATGCTCCGCGTGTTCCTTTGTTAAAGCATTTCGTTCAGTTGCTTGGTTGCGTTTGTACTGAAGGGAATGCTTCAAAGTAGAAATGGATATGTTGTATCCAAAAAATGACCGTGATTCTCATTAAAATACTCTGGTATATAACTTTGTGTCTTTATGGAAATGACAATTATACAGGAGGTAAAATGGGAATATGTACAATTAGGAATGGAGATGAGCATAGGAAAATGTTAGTGTAGTATCTTGAGAGCATATTGTAAATAATGAAAGGAAAGCAATTGGTTCTGGTTTGTAAGAATAACGTGTTTTTTTTTTTTCTTGTGAGACAGAGATGAGAGACGCCCATTTACAGATCGAAGTCTTTACACAGCAGATAGTGAAGATGAAGATGACAGGACAAGGTCGAAAAAGACGACTGTTAAGGTGGAAGAACAGCCCTCAGGATTTGGAGGAGAAGGGAATGCAGATGCCCAGAAACCACTGAACAGTAAGTTTATCTCTAAGTCCTACCAGTTGAACATTTTGATGATCTTGAAGAGGGTCTAACTATTGTGAAGTCTGCCTGAAATTCTACCAATGTATAAAGAGATACACTAATATGTTAGAGAAATAATATTAGAAGCTGCAACAAAACATTTGCCAAATATTTGCTGTCTACTGAAGAAGCTAACAGGATGGAGCTCAAAAGTAAAGCTCACCTTTGTATGTTCATGCCATCTTGAATACTGTGCACAGTATTCAAGTGTTTTTCAGAGTGGAGGTTTAATTGGTGTTCTGGATGAGTATTTATTCCTTCTCATTCGTTTCTTAATGTAAGAATGCTGATTTTTCTGCACCAAAGTATACTTTAGCATGAAAAGTTCACAGTATTGTTCACTGTAGAGAATACAAGATGATAACACGCAACTCATTTTTAACCTATGTTATATTTCGCTTTTCTGTTCCATTTGCGGATCATTTCTGAAATCGATGATACAATTTTGTGTGTTTTACTAATGAATAGGTTTATTCCATACAAGTGATCAAACATAATTTAGTATTAATAAAATCTTATACTTTCAACCTTTACAGTAATCTGCAAGGCTGGAGAAGAATTTAAGTCATCTGTAAAACACTTTAATCCAATTTTCCAATAATGCCCTTCATTACAAGTTAATCTTTTTTGGTCTTTCTGTAGCCTCAGGTCTTCCCTCTAAGTGTTTAACAGTGTTAATCATACAGTGTATTAGTAAAGTATCAATACTGAATGCCTATTTTTAATAGCATTATCTCTATGCAGTGACAGATTGGTTCTTGACATAGCTGTTCAGCTCTGTAATTATAAAAGTCACATTCTTTCATAGTAGAGCTTGCAAAAGGCTCAGTGGGTATGTATTAAGAAACTGAGGTCAACATTTAAAAGATGACAAGACTTCTCTAGAGACTTAGAATTCCCTTAGATTCCTGCACAACAATCTGTAACAACATTTGAGTCCATTGTCAACTTGGATAAAATGTTGAATTATTTTCATTAACAAAGCAATTTATAATCCATGTTGCCTGTGTTTCCAAGGGTCACAGAGGATGATATTAAAAAATTTGCACAGAAAAGATATCTCTCTTGGGTACTCGTAAACCAAGGCAAATGGCTCATTGAGTGAAGGATTAGGCATATGTGGTGGCTTTCCACTTTCAAAGTTAAACTATTTACACTTGAATCAGACATTAAATCACACAGAGAAATGGTAGATTTTCTTCAAAATTGTTATTGTTTGACACAGAATGAGTATGGCAGTGTGTATCTTAGAAATAGAACTGAATGTTGAGACCGTTCTTCCAGAAACTGAGTACTCAAGGCTATTGCTTACATTTTTAATTGGAGAGTGAGAGTCTTCAAACTTCGTTATGAAAGTTCACATTCATTTGATTATTTTGCCTTAAGTGAAGGTCCACAGAAAGAGAGAGAGAGAAGATGCTCTTCTGCAGAGAATTCCATAAAAGGGACTACTTGTTTCTGTAACACCTCTCACCTTCCATTGTTCTTACTGGGATTTAAGCCAGGAGACAATGCCCACAAAGAGAGGCCTAAAGCAGATCAAGCTTTGTGTATCATGCCAAGGTCCTGGTTCTAAATGGTGACCCAGTGTTATCAGAAAGACAAAGATCAAGTACTGTGCTTAATAGAGCAGGATACTCTGTCGATGAAGGGAAGGCGATTTAAGGTTTTTTTTTGAATTCACAGTAGCTTAACCTGATCTTACAGATAACTGCTTTAATTCACCCTGTTTCTGGAGTATTCCTCCCAGTCTCTGGAAGCATGCAGTGCCATAAATTTATCTGAGGCTAGGTAGGTTTGTTTTTAAGTAACAATACTAATTACTAAGGTAATTCACAAAAACAACCAAAAAACAGCAAAACCCAACTTGTATATTTAGTCTAAGCTTTTTTTTAAGGCTCAGTTACAATTCACAGTTGTGAATGAAGAGATGAGGGATCCTAATAATGCATGATGTGTTATTGTCAAGCTCAGTAATAAACGTATCTGAAACCTGTATGTTGAAAAAGGGTGAGAAAACTACAGTACTCTTTTGCACGGGAATGTAGAAAGTGGGGGGTGGGGAAGATGAATATAAAGGAATGCAGCTTCCCTGGCTTTTTGAACAACGTAATGCAAGGGCTTCAGCCACACTGCCCCAGTTGCAGAAGGGATAGGCAGAGATTGGGCCACTGAAGAACTGCCCACTGTGAGTGAAGACAAGGTTTGGGACCATCTAAAGAACCTGAAGGTGATCCTGCTTTGGCATGAGGGTTGGACAAGATGGTCTTTCGAGGTCCCTTCGAACTCCTAGCATTCTGTGATTCTGTGAAGGTGCACAGGTCCATGGGACCTGATGAGATCCATCCATGGGAACTGAGGGAACTGGCAGATGAAGTTACTAAGCCACTTTGGATCATATTTGAGAAATGGTGGCAATCTGAAGAGATTCCCACTGACTCAAAAAGTGATGTGACATAACATCCATCTTCAGAAAGCAGGGTAAAAGGAAGACCCGGGGAACTATAGGCCTGTCAGTCTCACTTCTGTATCTGGCAAGATCATGGAGCAGATTCTCCTGGAAAAGCTGCTAGGGCACATGGATATAGAGGAGGTGATTGGTGGCAGCGAACATGGCTTCGAAAAGCTGCTAGGGCACATGGATATAGAGGACGTGATTGGTGGCAGCGAACATGGCTTTGCCAAAGGCAAATTGTGCCGGACAAACTGGGTGGTCTTCTACGATGGTGTTACAACGTCAGTGGATAAGGGAAATGTAACTGATGTCATCTACCTGGACTTGTGTAAAGCATTTGATACTGCCCCACATGACATCCTGGTCTCTAAATAGAAGGACAGAGGCTTGATGGATGGACCATACGATGGGTAAGGAATTCACTAGATGGTCGCACTCAAAGAGTTGCGATCAATAGCCCAATGTCCAAGTGGAGACCAGTGACAAGTGGTATTCCTCAAGGATTGGTACTGGGAGCAGTGCTATTTAACATCTTTGTCAGTGACAGGGACAGTGGGACAGAGTGCACCCTCAGCAAGTTTGCGGACAAACCAAATTGTGTGGAGTGGTTAACACGCTGGAGGGAAGGGATGCCGTCCAGAGGGTCATTGACAGGCTTGAGAGGTGGGCCAGTGCCAACCTCCTGAAGTTCAACAAGGCCAAGGGTAAGGTCCTGCAGTCCCAGGCACAAATACAGGCTGGGCAGAGAACAGATTGGGAGGAACCCTAAGGAGAAAGATTTGGGCGTGTTAGTCGATGAGAGCCAGTGGTGTGCACTTGCAGCCCAAAAAGCAAACCATGTCCTGGGCTGCATCAAACGGAGTGTGGCCAGCAGGTCGAGGGAGGTGATTTTCCCCCTCTGCTCTGCTCTGGTGAGGGCCCACGTGGAGTACCGTGTCCAGCTCTGGAGCCCCCAACAGAAGAAGGACACAGACTTGTTGGTGAGGGTCCAGAGGAGTGCCAGAAAAATGGTAAGAGGACTGGAGCACCTCTGCTATAAGGACAGTCTGAGAGAGCTGGGGTTGTTCAGCCTGGAGAAGAGAAGACTCTGGGGAGACCTTATAGCAGTCTTGCAGTACCTGCAGGGGGCCTACAGGAAAGCTGGAGAAGGGCTTTTTACAAGGGCTTGTAGTGATGGGACAAGGGAGGGTGGATTTAGGTTAGATACTAGAAAGAAATTCTTCACCATGAGGATAGTGAAGCACTGGAACAGGTTGCCCAAGGAAGTTTTGGCTGCCCCATCCCTGGAAGTGTTCAAGGCTTGGCTGGATGTGGCTTTGAGCAACCTGGGCTAGTGGGAGACAGGTGTCCTTACCCACAGCAGGGATGTTGGAACTAGATGATCTTCAAGGTCCCTTCCAACATTAACCATTCTGTGATTAAAACTGGAGAGGTGTTCTTTGACTGCTTTGCACAGAGCTTGGAGAGTAAAGATGTTGTGAAAATGGTAATGGTTTGGCCGCATAGCCAGACCTGTGGCTCGTATAATGTGTTATGTCGTATATGCCAGTACCTGGTACCAAGTGAAGCAGGACTATCTCAGTTATATTAGGAGGCTTTAGTCATTCAGTCCAGATCATATCACTAGATAAAGCACAGATAACAAATAATTTGTCCCTTTTAGTAGGCTATTATCTATGGTTAGGTAGTAGGATATCGATTATAACCAGTTTAATGTCTGTGAGAAGGCAAGAAGGCCTTATCTGTATGTAGCTAATTAGATACATCCCCAGTTTCTTTTCTGTCTTGCTGAATCATATATCTTCTTGTAGGAAGTAAAGTTCCTGAGGAGCCTTCATGAATTTTATTTATTTTTAAATTGTGGTTCATTATTTGCACAACAGTTTTTGCCTAAGCTCTGAAGCTTTGCATGTGAGCATATTTAGTTATCATTAATTGTTCCTGCCCGTTCCTTTAAATTGTCTTTAAGATTGGAGCATTTTTTTTTTGAAACAGGAAAATTCATTTGAGCTATGTAATAGTCCAAAGGAAAATTCATTTGAGTATATAATGGTGTTATTTTTTGTGTCATGCATGCCACTGCTTATCTTAGAATCTTGTTCGCATTTTTGAAATGAGCCAAAGGCTTGCGTTATCAGAAATCCCTTGTGGGTTTTTTAGCTACGGTAGTTTAGAATATTGATTTTATTGTCATATGCTGAGCATTACTTCATTGAGCCTAACTTCATATACTGTGTTGTTGCACATTTGCTGTGTTTGGATATTCCTCACAGTTCTTTCTAATACTATCTTAAGTTTCATTAGTCTTCTCTAGGTTTTGGTCCCAGCTTTTTGTTTTATTCACTTTCTAATAACATGTCTCAGCTTTCTTCTGACTCTAAAAGTAATTTCCACTTATGCAGTGTTTAGAAATTAATAATATATTTGATGTGTATTTGTGAGCTTTGTGACAGTGTACAATAGGAACAAAATCCTACTAGAATTTCAGTGTATATAGAGGGAGAGGTACATCTTTTATGGTTGCATAATTAATGAGTTATGAACAGTTGCGTTCTGTTTATGTGGCTTCATCTAAAACTATGTTGAAAGCAAACCAACATGGATCAGAAATTAGCTCTGGAATGAGGACAAGGAAAGTTAAAATGTTGGTTTGCTTTCAGAATGGTTTTGTATGAAACTGTGAAGTACTAGAAAACTTGAAACAGGCATGTTGCTTTCTTTATCCACTATCTTCTTGACACACATTCATAAATTTTTTATTCTATTTGGTTTTTTGCCAAAAAACATTTGCTAGTTCCTGCAGTAAAACTGCATATTGTACATCTTTCACACATTTGGACATTGACTTTGAGCTTTGGATTCCAAATGCTTACAAATGTGTTTCCTGCTCGTGGTTGTTTGGGATTTGTACTGTCTTCTACAAGTAGGTGCTTCTGAGAGCTGCTCAGCTGCTTCATGTTTGGGTTCTTTCAGCCCTTTAAAAAGTAAACGATGTGGACTAGGTGGCTGATTTGATTGATTGCTTTGTCACATGCCATTGTTTCTGATGTATATTTTGACACCCCACTCTCTGATTAGTACTTTATCTTAAGTGCTAATAAAGAGCATGTCTAAGGCACGTATTTCATCTCCTTTTGCATGTCTTCTGTGATAAAGACCGATGCAAGTATATCGTGTATCATCACAGTAGTATTTCAGTCTTGAACACGTCTGCATTTTAACCCTCGCTGACATTTTTGTAGTAGTACAAAAGAGGCAGACTGTGCCATTAGATTGTCCTGTAAAAGTAAAATTGCAAGTAGCACAGTGATATTTTTTTTTTTTTAACTTTTGAATCATAGAACCATTTATATTGGAAAACACCCTTAAGATCAAGTCCAGCCATTCACCTAGCAATACCAAGTCCACCGCTAAACCATGTCCCTGGGCAACACATCTACACGTCTTTTAAACACCTCTAGGGATGGTGACTCGACCACTTCCCTGGGCAGCGTGTTCCAGGGCTTGACCACCCTTCTGCTGAAGAAGTTTTTCTTAATATCCAACCTAAACCTCCTGTGGCACAACTTGAGACCATTTCCTCTTGTTCTATCACTTGTTACATGGGAGAAGAGCCTTCCATGTTTAGTGTTTTTGTATAACTGCTTTTATTTTTAAACAGGGAGATTCCAAGTTCAAAGCATCTAAGACAAAGTAAGATTACTTTAGAAGATTACTTCTAATTAACTTTTTCTAAGAGACATTTCTTTGACTCTAGCCTATACAAAAGCAGAAATTGTCGAAGTTGTCATCTGTAGACTGTCTGCTCTTTAGGAGAAAAGAAGATACATACTCCTGCTGCACCTCATTTCTCCTGACTTCATGCAGTCGGTTGCTTGAGGAGTGTATTGGTCAAATGTAGGCAACTCACTTTGAGCAAACTTGGCTTGGGAACCAGATCCGTGTCTGGATGGGCTTCTGTTTACAGATTGTTAAAACCTAAAAATATTTAACAATTATTTTGAAAGCAAAGAATGAAAACCACATATTATGTAATAAATGTTGGGCCTTATAATTTAATTTTTCTCTTTGCAGTGTTCTTTGAAAGTGTGAAATCAGAACTCAGGAATGGATCCTCAGTGTACTCTGATATTTCTGATTCAGAAGAATCTGAGCCTGATTGCACTACACAGGTATAACTAAAAAAAAATCATGAAAGTTAATGAACCAATTCAATATGCTTGCTCACATCTGGTCAAAGTTTGTGTTATAAGAGCAATAACCAAGTATTTAATTCTTGGTCAAGTTAATATATCAAACTTAGTGTTCTGCCTCGTTGTACTGTTGAGAAAAATGACAAGCTTTGCTATCTTGAGCCAAATATTATGATCATCCTTGTCATTAAAGTGGGTCTAGCAGAGGATGAGCCTGCTCTGGAACTTGCGAAGTCAAAAAATTAAATCGTAGTTGTTTTATTCTTTTTTTTCCCATGTAAAATCTAAATTTCATCACTAGAATTGTGAGTGTCTACCATGCAATTTTATTTTAGAGCATAGTTAAATGGAAATAATCTTGCAGGCCTTCTGTTTTTTTAAATAAGCTGAAATGGCTAAATCCCACTAAAATATTTTAAACTATTTGAAATAAATGGGAATCCTCCATTTGAGGGTTTAAACTGTAGTGATTTCCTTACAACTAAACAAAATATAAGTGTGCATACATGTGTATGTATATTTATATTTATTTACATGTATTTTAATATAACTTTTTCTGTTCATAAATGTGTATCTGTATATACAAATATTTTTGACTTTTTTTCCCTTACAAAATTGTGCTTTAACTTAAAAGTTTCGATTTTAATTGCATAGCAGTGAAATGCTAGTTGGATGGAGTGATTGCCTCAGATTTTTGGTTTGTGCTTCTGGAAGGCTAATGCTTTGGACTTTGTTTCAATCATCAGCCTATTATAAGACTTTACAAGAAGTCTTAAAATTCCTACTTTTTCCATGGTGGTCAAGATCTACTTTTTATATTTGTTGCCTTCCATCGTTACCTCATGTAACCTCATGTACCTCATGTTAGAGTAAGTGATAGGAACCTTCATGGTGTGTCGTCTTCTGGTTTGCTAAATTATGCTATCAGAAACTTCAGCTCAGTAGGTGTCCTTTTGTAGGACACAAAATCAATAGTTATTTAAAAGCAATACCTTTCTTCATAGGAGAATGTAGCCAGTTTTGAATGACTTTATTGTTGAGTGAAATGTTTGTAATTCCTGTCATTTACTCTCTTAGTTTCTTCTATATTCTTCTGCTTCTTAGTTTTTGATATTATGTAATGGAATAATTTTTGTGTATGTTTAAATTTGTCTTCCGTAATGATAAGGCCGAAATGAACTGTCTTCAGTAGCTCCTGTAAATATTAACAAAACAAGATAATAGCTTTACTCCTAATGTTGAGTCATAATTATAATTTAATTGCCCATTTGTGTCACTTTCCAAGTGTCAAAGATTAACAAGCTACTCTTGTGAATGAAGCTATTGTATAAAAACATCCCTTGGTGATATGATGCACTTCATTCATTCGTTCGGGTTCTCTTTTTGATGATAGGGATAGTGGTATCAATCTTGAAGGATTATGCTTCCACTGTGGTCTGATCTTGGACTTTTGACACCTTTATTGAATGTTGTGTGTATTTCTTGGCATTCTCTGTACTTGTTAAAAATAGATTAGTCTGAATTACTGGGATGGAACATACTTATTACAGCCCTTGCTTCCCATAAAGGCATATTGAGTCACATATGGTTGCTCCACCTTTGAGAAGCTCCTGCCCATACAAGCTGTGATCTCAGCAGGGACTGAAAAGCGCTTTCATTCATGAAATGGGGCCGTGCCACTGTAAGAGGGGCAACAGCTGTTGTGTCTCTGTTTCGGCTATGTTTTAGATTTACCTGAGAGTTTCTGCCACTTACCAGAGAGGTGCTGCTGCTGCAAGTTACCTTTTATGAGAGCAGGAAGCAGAAGCAGCTATTTGGGGCAGGATGTGTCTCGTTATATGTAATAGTCACCAATTCTGGCTGCTGCTTGGCACCATACTTCCATATTTTTTCCTCTACTTTGAATATTGAAGAATAATCAGTGCTCTCTTCAAAGAGAATACAGTGATTTGTGAATTCTATAATGTGTGTAGTGTTTTCTGTAAGAAAATGGATTTTGGAGATGCTTTCTGTATTGCTGGAGCATGTACTCATCAGTGTCACAAAGCTGGGATATATACCATCTCAGTTGTTATAGTCAAATTAGCTGCATTCTGAATATTAGAGATACATAAAAAGGTTGGACATAGAAACGTTTTGATTTTTTTTTTTACGTGGCATAAATTAAGGTAGGCATGATGACCATTGTGTGTACTGCTTCCTCTTGTTTCAGCAGAAGGATTCCTCCACAGAGGAGTCAGAAAGCTCAGGTGATGAAGAGAAACAGGAAGTAACATCGAATTTCAAAGAAGAATCTAAGGTCACAAGAGACCTTTGTCAAAATACCCAGAAGCCATCCAGAAATGAAACTCCCAGTAAAAAGTAAGCACGTTGTGGGCATTTGTTTACAAGCTGTTAGACCTTCTTGCACATATTTATGGTTCTGCTTTATACCAATGTAAATATCATTCCTTCAGAGAGATTCAGGATTCTATTTTGAACTGCTTTAATACTCTTTTATTTTTGTAGGGAATGTCCTACCTCGACAAGTACAGAAGAAGAAGCTATTCAGGGCATGCTTTCTATGGCAGGATTGCACTATACTACATGTTTACCAGGTCATACTCAAAGCACAGACTGCACGGATAAACGAACCGCCCTTCAGGAACACAGAAGCTACGCCAGGAGTCGGCATAAAGACAGACAGCCATCTCAGAGCCACAAAACCATAGAATGTGGTAGGTATCGGAACTAATGACACTGCTGCTCTCTGCTCCTTGACAAGTTGCTCAGAGCAAGCGCTTAAAGTTACATGTTCAGATTTGGAGTCAAGTTTTTAAGTAAATCAGGCTGACATTTAGAAAGGGATGTTCCTCGGTTTTGGCTTGTGGGGTTTTTCTCCCCTATAAAAAGCACTTCTGAAAACTGGCACGAACTTATCTTGAGAGGTCCCCAGAATACAGCTTTTAAATACTGCCATCTAAAATTTTGTGGCAAAGTTGTGGCTAGGTTGAGAGTGTAGTCTCCTTATTGAATGAAAGTGTGATTTCCTTCAGAAAATATTGACAGATTCTTCAAGGTTGCAACTTTCATGGCATGTGCATTACTAAGGTATCTGTGGAAATACACTTGGTGATTTTTTCATGGATCTTTTTGGAAGCTTTACTCCTGAAATTCTGCTATGAATGTCGCACATTAAAGGAGATTCTAATCTTGAAGAGGAAAATTTAGAGATGATTTTTGTTGTCAGTGGCATTTTGATGTCTATGGAAGACAGACATCTGTTAAATGCATTTTGGGAATGATGGCAGAATATTAATACTAATCCCCTCAAAGGAATCAAAATCACTTATTGGAACAAAGAGAGTCCTTATGTTTGAAAAGTCTTTGATCAAGAAGGAAATGGAAGAGGATTGTAGCTTTGATGTGAAACAAATACAACCGCACCAAAAATATTGTGCTAATTCAAAGAACTGGTAGTATGCTGATTTTTGTTTACAAGGATAGCAGGAAAGCCTAATGTGATGTCATGGACTGTGTTCTGGTAATTGAAGCTATATGTTCTTAAAACCCACCAAGCAAATAAATAAAACCGCTGCAAAGAAACCCTAACCAGCAAACCACACAGGAATTACAGTGCCTTTTCATCTTTCTAACTTTATGAAAAACATAATATCCAGGTTTCTAAATTGTGATGTGTTGAGCAGCTGGGCACCCATGCAGCTACTGTTCTCTCCCTCTGCCCTGTGAGTCGGAGGAGAGCGAATAGAAAGAGCAAAAGTGAGAAGTTTAATGGGTTGATGTAAGGAGAGTTTAGTAAGTGAAAGAAAGAGTGCAAGAAACAAGTGATGCAAAGGCAGTCGCTTGCCACCTTCGGCGAGCAGACTGATGCCCAGCCAGTCTCTGAGCAGTGGCGACCTTAGAAGACTCCTCCCAGGTTCTTTCTCTACCCCAGCTTTTATTGCCAAAAATGACATTGCATGGTATGGAATGTCCCTTTGGTGGATTCAGGTCAGCTGTCCTGGCTATGTCCATTCTGAGCCTCTTGCCTGCCCCATGCCTACTTTGTGCAGGGGGCAGAGTGGGGGAAAGAGAAAGCTGTGTCATTGTGCAAGCACTGTTCAGCAACAGCCAGAACTTTGGTATGTTATCAATGCTGGTTTAGCTGCAAATCTAAAATACAGCGCCCTGTGGACTGTTAAGAAAAGATTTCGTTCCAGCCAGACCCAGTACATGTGTGAAGTTCCACAAGCAAAGAAGATGAAATTGTGCTTCTCAGCTTGAGAGACCCTTAATTTTACAAATTAGCAGTATATAAATGTGTTTTCAATGTGGACACTTCTATAGGCCTGTCAACATAGATCTTCTGTTTGTCGTACCTGATCAGCACCTCAGTGCTTAGAAATAATGCAATGAATAATACCTGAAAATTAAATTACAGAATGCCCATTTTTGTATGAAATCCTCGTGATACAAAGCTATGGTAGAAATCTGGAGCATAACAAAGTAAGCAAGCTGTCGAGATCAGTACTTTCAAATTTGAACAGATATATTTGTCTGACTTTCTTACTATGATATATGCATCTTTAATTAGGTGTATTTATACTGTGAAATTGTTTTCCCAATTAAGTGTGTAGAACCAAGCAGCTCTGACAATTTTCATTTTGAATCTAAGAGTATTTTTATTGTATTTTTTTAATGGTTTTAATTTTCAAGTCATTCCGATGTACAATTAGCTTTGCATTCCTAGTTACTGATTTCACAATTTAAAACTTGTTAAACTTCTTTTTAGGTAGGTCTGTGAAGGAAGAGGAAGGAGACTTGGGGACTTCAGCATGGCCTAGACACCTGAACGAAGCCTCGAGGTTTGCCCCTCAGGTAAAGCAATACTTTAAACAATTTGAACACTTAAAGAGATTGGGAAATTTTAAGTACAGAAAGCATGCTAGCCAGATCTTTCCACTCTGCATGGCTGATATTGGGTAATTCTAGTTCTGGTAGCTGTTACATTTTTGTCATACTTTTTTCTTCGTTATTATTTTGTGGGTTTTTTTCCTTTCAAGCTCTCTTTTGTCATAGTGGCTGGTATTAAGATGCTCAGGACTGTATCTTGAAAAATAAAAAATACATTTTAAAAAAAGGTGTGAATTTATATTCAGTCTAACTGGGGGAGGACTGTGTTGTTTATTCATTGTTATTCCTGACCAGAGCATCAGAACAAGTGAAACCTTTTGGTAGTATTTACAGTAAAAATACTTGCTTAGGAAATCAGTACTGCCAAACTGATGTAGCCTTTCAGCACCCAGTAGGTAGGAATATTTTTGCTTTCTGATATCTGAGTGGAATCCAGCAAACAATATATAAATGAAAGGTTGTATGTCTTATACTCTGAACTTTTTTTTTAGTATTTTTAAACTTGTCTGAAACAATTAAAGTTGCAAAATAACAATGCTGACTAATAGCTGTATTTTAACTGTGTGCTTTGTGGTTGGTTTTTTTTGGTGAGAGAACCTATCTTACAGTTTGTAATTCCCAATTTAGCATTTGTTCTCTCATCAGCTGAATACTGAAAACAAATAGCCTGCTCTGGTAGTTGATGGTTAAGATATGGCTTGCTGTAGCAACCAGTTTAATCAGGAGCAGTTGCATTTGTTTTTATCACTGAAAACTAAACCAAAAGACTGAGAAATTGAGTACACTAGTAGGTGTAATGAATCTACAGCATTGCTCATAAGTGCATATGGAAAAGCTTGCGTAGAGGTACTACACTGTATTTTATTTTTAAGAGGTCTCTATACTAAAGGAAATGACGGAATTTTAAAGTAGTCCAACACTGTTGGAACTGAAATATCTTTTTCAAAGATACCATAGTATAATTAGAAAAACGGGAGCGAACTTATAGCCAGCAGGTATTAACTTTCACCTTTTTTTCGTATCCTCACTTCCATACTAGGATACAAGTAAAACTCAAAAATATACCAAGAAGGAGGGCGCATCAGAAGCCAATCATAAGATTCAAGAGAACAGAAGTATAGTCCACAACAACAGCTTGAGTTTTCAGCATGGCAAGTATACACGAGACTCCAGTCTAATTCAAGGAGAATGTCGACTGAGTGATGGCAGCCTTAGCCCTGACAGGCCTTACGGTGAAACGTCCTTGTCTGTACCACTTCATCCAACAAAGAGGCCAGCATCAAATCCACCCCCTATCAGCAACCAGGCGACAAAAGGTAATGATCATCTCCCTCCTCTTGCCAGAGTGGAGGAAAAAAAAAAAAAGACTAAGAAAAGGAGCTTGTAAACATCAAAGAGCTGTTACATGCAGAAACTGTAAAAAAGACAGGCGTAGACCTTGAGGAACAATATCAAATGTGCATCATGTGGACGCTCAAGATTTTCGACAAAATGTGTGGAGGTGGAATGAAGAGTGATCTAACTGGATGGGTGGCCAGATGAAACTTCCATAGTTACTGTTGCACCTCTGCAGTTGTATCTGTTACGCATTTGTTACAGGGAACAGAACCACAGCTATCCTCTCAAATACTGGCCTGAATCAGATTTGTGTTATTGAAGTGAAGATTTAAAAATTGTGACACTTGAAAAAATAGTCTAGTGATAGTACTGTTTAGTTTCCAATTTATTTTCTGTAATTTGCTCAAGGGAATAACTTGTGTGAAATTCAGGAAGCTCACTTTAGGGTTCCCCTTATCACATCTGCTGCCCTTCCCTGGACTGGAAATGTTTGTAAATAAAATAATCACTTTATGATGAGGCTAGCCAGAGTTTAGGGAAAGCAATTCCTTTTTTTTCTTCTGTTTTTTTTTTTTTCTTTTTTTACCTTTCTGATTCCCTGTTTGTTCCCAAAGAGACAAATGAAGAGTGGATTTTTGGTTTTATTTTTTTTTTAAAACTAATTCCGGTGAAATTTTTGCCTGCTTCATCTTGAAAGCTGGGTTTCATCTTTTTTCTATGATAGTAAAGATGTGTTCTGAAATTCTTGACCAAACTAACTTGATTTCATTTTTCAGGCAAACGTCCAAAGAAAGGAATGGCAACTGCTAAACAGCGCCTTGGAAAGATCCTGAAGCTGAACCGGAATGGCCATGCACGCTTCTTTGTTTAATGTAGCTGCTACACCTACTACTGCTGTCTTTCCTACACAGACCAGTATTGAGGTCGACAGAGCCTGGAGCTGCTGTTATTCCTCGGCTTGAAGCAGACTTGCATGTACCATACGAAACACTGCCTGATGAACAAAAATGAGAAAGAAAAAAAGAAAAAAAAAAGAAAAAAAAAACAAACAAAAAAACCAACCAACCCAATGCTGCATTTTCACTGTGCCACACCTGCTCAGCAATAACCATATGGGAACGGGGGAATTCTTCAGAGAGACACAGACTGTGAGAAATAGTCTCTCATCAGGGCTTGAATATCATTTGTTGCTGGTAGTTTTTGACCTAATTAAGGAGAGGAAGGTGATGAAGGTCGTTTATTGATAATTTATTTCTGATAGATTTTTCACAACTTTTAAATTCATTTAAAAAAAACCTATTTATTTGGAAGACTTCTTTGTGGGTTTATTAATTTAGATTTAAGAATGTGAAAGTTTTTAATTGTTTTGATAATGTATGTTTGGTGCAGTGGAGAGCCACATTAATTGTGATTAGTCTGGACTCCTAAATTTGATATTCAGGTTATAGTCTTAAATAGGGATGAGATGCATTATTAATTATTTTTTAAATTAAGGCATATGAAACCTTATTTTTTTTTCCTGCTTTTGTAAGCTGTTGGCTGGGCTTCTGTTGACTTGCAAGTTGCAAATTCTCTGCCAGCTTGATTATTTTTTGACCTGTCCTCTTTAATACAGACTTATTTATTTGATGGACTAGAAGAGACTCCTACAGACAGAAGAATCTTATGTTAGTCCAGTAGCTAACTTGTTTTAAAATGCACCCCTTTTCCTCCAAACTGGAGTGCATACTCTTCCTCCTAGTGATCTGTCCATGATGATTTTCTTCTGTAAAAAGGCTCCCTGAAGTTCTATTTGTACAGATATTTAAGAGTTGGTACAAAGGAGGGAAACCTAATATATCTTTTTGGAGGAACAGGGACATCAGTTAAGATAAATATTTCTTCAGAACAGTTACTCTGAAATAACTCTTCAGGTACACATTGCAGTCTTAAGATTTGGCATATTGCGTAATGTAGCATGGAAGAAGCATTAAAATATTATTGTTGTACTTCAGACATTTTCCTGAAGAGTCAGGAAGGCAGGAGAACGTGTATTGCATTCAAAGCTGGGCGATACAGCCAATTAAAAGTCTTAACTGGTGCATATATAAGCATGAAGTAGCTTACTGGTATCAGAAAGGTGATTTGTGTCAAGCTTCGTATAGAGCTGATAGCAAATGCTGATTCTGAATTATTGTAAATAATTTGATTTAAAATTTGTATTTTTCTGTAATATAAAATTAAATATTTAACTTTTGGGGGTTGGGGATGAAGGCAGAAAGGGGAATACTTTTACTTGATTCTGGAAAAAGGGCATTTTGCAGGGTCCAGCCAAAGTGTAAACGTTAATATGCTAGTGATAACAATATTGTTGGTTGTTTGGGGTTTGGTTTTTAGGTTAGGTTGTGGGTTTTTTTTTCGTTGCTAAGAGTAAGAATACTCAGGCATAGCTATCCAAGTCATGGAACTAATTTAACTTTCCATACCAGTTTTTCCTTCCTCCATATTCTATACTGGTATCGTTTTTTCTTGTGGTTTAAAAACAAATTCAGTTGGACTTTCCAGAATATTTGTGAAATATTGTTTTTTATCTAGGCTAGATCTTGAATGCTTTTACAAATTCATGGAAAGAGTTCCTGGTGTAGTTTTTTATTGTTGCAGGGTCAAAACTGTGTAGCGATATGTTGTCCCATTTTTAAATTGAGAAACATCAAAGCATAATGCATCTGCAAGTGAGCCAGGTAGCTTTCATGGCTTTACTTCCTCTGGAGCTTGAAAATTATAGCTTAGGAATGTTTTTTGCAGCCCTGCTTTTGCATTGTATTGACTTTATAGTTTTATATGTGTTCATATTTGTGAAATTTTTTTACTTTTTTTTGTTTCACAAAAGCATGATTTCAGTCTTTTAAATTTTTTTTTTGAATTTAATGTAAGCTATCAGCTTTGTTTAGACTGTTGGGAACGGAGGTAACAAAAGATTCCTAGAAAGCAGAAGATAAGCTAAGAGGTACTCTACAGGTGCTGAAAGTGACTTCAAGTACTTAGTGTTCTCAGGTGCTGTGTTTTCCACATGGAAATAGTTAAAGGATACTTTAAATGTCTTCTAATATGTTCTCACCAAAGTAAGTCAGAGAACTAAAAGATGTCAATATTAGGTAGAATTATATACCCATATAAATATTCTCTGTGCTTAAGCTTGAGCAAATGGATTAATACCTGCCAGGCTTTGGAAACTGTTTTAGCTTTACTGTATTGAACCAAACTATTTTATTCTTGCTGGCTGTATAATTAAGAATAGTAAATTCCAGTTTAGGGCAGCAGTCAGATTCAGAGGAGAATTAAGAATGAGCTCTCTCTTCTTAAAGGCAGATTTTTTGAGAACACTTACCTGAAATAGAAGTGTGCCAGAATAGAATCTGGAGTAAGGAATTTTAAAATATGGAGTATGCTTTCTTGTAGATATGACTTGCTTTTCTGACCATCCGCATTATTTATCTGTATCTTACTATTGGAACACAGATGTGGCTGGACCCATATATATGATTTCTTCTTGGTTTTACTGTTTATTTACTTTCTACCTTTTTTTTTCCTCTAAAGTGGCTCTCCACTGTCATGAATTTCTGTAATAGTCTCTTCATAGGCTGTCAACAGGCAGAGGTTCATTCCCATTTTCTTCAGATATTCATGCTTCTAGCAGGAGTTAATTCTGATGTTCCACCTCAGAACAAGTGATATAAAAGAAATTGCCAATCTAAACAGTATTAAAAAAAAAGTAAAAAAAAAAACAAAACAAAGAAAAAAAAACAAAGAAAAAAATCTTCTGGTAGCTCATGAAGAGGATGTGGTGACCTCACTTGTTTTGTGTACTTGTATGTAGGGATATTTTTATTGTGTTCTAGATGAAAACACTGCTGCACCAATCTTCCTGTAGATGGACTGAACCTTGTGGTGTTGTAGTGAAGAGAAAAAGCCCTATTTTTTCGTACTGTCTCACTTGGGGTGGAAGAGGGAGGGAACAGGGAACACTGACTGGACAACAAAGAGAATTAAGCCTGTTATGGTAACTCATTTTTAAGGGTAATCTTTTCTTAAAAGTCAGAGAACTTGAATTTGGCATAAAACTTATTTTTTTTTTGTAGACAGGACGATAGGAAATTAAATATTTATAGGGATTTTCCCATTCTCTAAGTTCTAACGTTCCTGCAACTGAAAAAAAAAGAAACAACATGAAAGTGGAAAGACTGTCTAGAAACTATTTCAAAGACTCTTCCAGCAACTTTCCCATTTCTTCTTCTACTATACTTGCTAATAAACCCTGGCTACAAGGTAGCCTTTGTTGACCTCTGAGGTAGATTACCTATGCAACCTATAATACTCTACATGAATCCATTCTTCAAAGACAATTTCGAAAGGGTTAGATGTTGAGAGTTAAAATTGTTGCTTTCTGATCACGTGGGGGATTTTGGAAGTTTGGGGTTTTTTTAGTGGTTGAAGTGCTTGTGTTGCCTTTAGTAGACATTCAAGAGAGCACAGCATCATGATCTCATTTTAGAGGCTTCAGCTTTCCCTAGACTTTGCTATATGGCATAAGCTACCTTAATTCACAAGGCCATGAAGTTGTACCTGTTGAAAATTTTTACAGGGTTTCAGAGTCAGAGCTGATGGGAATCTTGCTATCCCCTTTTTGTTAGTTGTGGAGACTAAGCAGAGGTAAAGCTAGAATGACCTGGCACTGCAAGCCTGTAGCTTGGGCTCTGTGTAAGCTCCACATGCCCACCTACCCCTTCATACCCCCACCATGACCTCCAAACCTGATGTCTTTCCAGAATTTCATTCACACAATACTTCCAGACCATTAAAAGCTGTTTGTAGCTCTGGGACAGAGTGAGCCTGGAGCTACTCTTTCACAGAAGAAATATAAATGGAACCAAGGGCCTTACTATTTGTGGTTAAATAAGATTAAAAGCTGCAACATCCATTTTTCCAAAAAAAACCCTACCAAACACCACTCAGCAAAAGCACCCTAGCAACCCTCTCTGTGGGAACGTATGAGTGATAAATGATGCAGTGGATGGGAAATATAAGTAGCACTGATAAGGAAATGCATGTTCTTCATAGACTGCGTTTCTGTTTGGATAAAAAGACTTTTTCTACTTTTAATATAAATTAAGCCATAAGAGTTTCATGCTGTGGGAAGGGAATGAAAGGGATCACTTTAAGAGATTATATTGATATGTATTGTCACTTCTGCTGGGAAATGTCTATTGCTGCCAATGCTTTGGTGAATCTTTTTTTAAAAAAACAAACAAACATGGAATTTGAAAAAAAAAAAAAAGGGGGTGGCTAGTTCTTGGCTATATTTACTAGTTTTGTAGTAATGTTTTGCTGACCCGTTTTGTCTTTTGCTCTCCTTTTTCTACTCTCATAGTCTAATTTCTGTCTTTTCTTCTGATGTCTCTAATAATATTAGCTTGTCTGCTCAATAGGGGTCAGTGTGTGTGTGTCTTCCTTTTTAAAGAAACGCACTACTGTAAGTATTTGGCTGGGAAATGGGATGCTGCAGCTTTAAGAGCATTTTTTTTCAATTCATAACAGTATTTCCCATCCTTTTTTGCCTGCAGGCAGGGAAAGTGTATGTACAGTATTTATTTTGTTTCAATTTTACTTTAAATTTGTAAGTTTCTATAAGTAGTTCACATTGATTATTCTAGGGGAGGACAAGTGGCTTTGTTTAAATTTGTATTTGATATTCATAGTTTCCACTTTCTGTACTTTAAAATACTGAAATTAAAAAATTGTATTGCTTATGTTTTGATTTTAGCACTCTAAAGTGTTTAATTTCTTCAGACTTCTGCTCGTTTGCTTCAGTGTAAATACAGAAAACTACAGAATATCATGAGGAGAAAAATGCTTTTCCAGGGCCAATCTGTGCCCTTTACATGTTGCATTTTAAAGAAGAAATTTTCTGGAGAAATGTGGGAGGGAATATTCTCATACTGCTTTTTTATTATTATTCTTTAAAGTGGAAAAATCTCGTTTCAATCCAAGTATATTGTATAGCAACTAAATGCATTTTGTGAAGATGTCTATATTCTTTTTCAATCTTAATATAAAAGGGAGGTGAAAGTGTTTGTGATCCGTCGTATTACCATCTAGAACTGTGAGATGGATGTCAAATTGTATTTTTGTATTCTTGCTCTTGGTTTATGTTCAGGTTTGTCTTGTGCTGCTGCTGACCGACTCATCTCTTGATTTTTTTCCTTTAATTGTTTGCAGTTTCTGGAAGAAGAGATTTCTCTTTTCCCATGTACTTTGTCATGCTAGCTTTTATCCTAGATACTTTTCTGCGGATTTCTCCTACCCCATGTCACATTCTGGTTTACACTTACCAATGCTCCCTAGTTTGACTCCGTGTGGCAGTACGGTCTCTAAATGTAGGCACTCTACTTGAGTGTAACAGAACTGTTACCGTGTTGCACCCCAACTTCATGTAATTAATTTTTTTTTCCTGCAAATAGTACTCATGCTACTGAACTCCTTCAGTGCTATGATGGGAAAATGCTTAGATTCCAGTGATGGTCATTTTACGAGGGCCTCAGATTCATGGTGCAGCAACGATACTGGAGGAAGCAGGTGGCAAGAAGTGTTCAAGCATCCTCTGCAGCTGCTCAAGTTTACTTCTTATCTTGGCTTTTAGTTTACAGAGAATTTATGGTTGACTATGATGACTTGGAGATCTGTTCATGGGCCAGGGCTTTGTTGTGCCAGCAGACAAAGAACAAGAATGCTGACCTCATCAAACCATGAATAGCTTAAGTATAAGATTGAAATAATTTAAAAAATCCCAAACAACCTAGTAAAGTTCTGTGGCTTCAAGTTTAAAACATAGAGATGGTGCAGATTTTGGGGGCAGAAACCTCTGTGCTGTTTTGAAACCAAATTTCATGTGAGTGGACTAAGCATTTGTGAGGAAAAACCATGATTTAAGTACAAGGGATGAAGATTAAATATTTCTGTGTCCAGAAATTCTCCCATATCTTGACATACTTCTACATCTAGCCAATTGATGTGTTAAAACTTGATTTTAAATTTGGTTAGCCAAAGAATTGCCAAAGATCTGAAAGAGCTGTTTGTCTATCAGAGCAATCACGTATTTTGAAAAATTCTTGATCACTGTGAATGAAGAACAGCGCTACAACCTACGTGTTTCCATTAGACTCGTCTGGATTTATCACACTGAACTTGTTGCTCATACTAATGTTCTGGTTTCAAAGTGATAAATTTAAGAGAGTGCCTCAGTGGGCCACAAATACAAGTTTCATACCCATATAAAATCCTATAAAAGCACTTTTACTATTTATACTTTTATTTTTTTGCCAGCCACACTCCAGAGCTTTTCTGTGTGACTGCTGTGTGGTGCGTAATAGGTAGGATAGTACACAAGAAAAGGTGTGAGAGATCTCCAAGTGCTGCTTTAGATGCTGCTGGATATCCTTCAGCACCTGGAGCCATATTTCCATTAAAAGAAAAGCAGAAACTGACTATTTGGGAAGGACAGGGAAATACTTACCTGGATTGTTCTTTTCTAATGGAAAGATGGATTTTAAAGATTTCAGGGCCACCGAATGCAGTAAAAGAGCAAAGGTTCTAAAATCAGGGAATGGACAAGATACCTTTCTGGTATCTGAAGACTCAAGTTATTGGTTTTGATTTTATTTAATTTTTATTTATAATCAACAGTATTCTGCAGCATTTGAGTTAGAGTACCCCCTTGTAAAGTGCCTACAAACTTGGTTTCATGTATGTTATGTTCAACACTTTAGAGGGTTTGTCATGACCTGCTTAAGTTGTGAATTAATCTATTGTGGTAGCTCATGAGTTAACACATTCAACCAAACCTTTTTTTGTTTGTTTTGTTTAGATCCAACTTTGGATTGATGGTTCAAACCTGAGTAGTAGAATAAGTATGGTGAAGTCAGTCATGTTGAGTGTTGGATTCTGTAGAAACTTTTTTTTCTAGGTATAGAAGTATTTTTCCTGGGAGCCCTTGAACTTACACTTTTATTGCTGGTAAGTAGTGTCAACTGAAGCCAAAAGTTAATGAGGACTGAAACTGCAAAACCAGAATGTTATTGTTACTCATTCTGATGCAACTGGGAATTTTGAATGCGTTTGTTTCTACAGTGGTCAATGACTTCAGTCTGTACCTGCAGAAGAAGTAGTTGGTGATCAAGACAGTGCATGAAGTCTGTCATTGCCAGAGCTCATAGCATTCCACCTAACAGCTGGCTAATAGGACAGTTTGCTTTGTCTAGACTAAAGTCTGAATCCACTGAAGCCAATTATATTCAGTCTTTAGAATAAGTGCTGCAAATTTTTGAAAAATTGTGTTTGGCTTAGTCGATCTATTTATCTGTACTGTTTTTGCTGTATTTGCTTTGGTCTTGGAAAAATACTCTACTTTGAAACATATAAGTCAACTAAAAGAACAGTATACAAAGAGTCTGCTTGTTTGTGATGCTTTGCCCTGAAGTTTGTTTCTCCTAAGAAATGTTTTCTTTGCTGCAATAAGTGTGAGTAATGTTCCCACCCATACTTGGAGAATGTCATATTAATATGGAAACAACATTTGCCCTTGAATCATTACCTTGGTGGTAAGTTTTAAAGATGCAAGTTGGCTTTTTGTTCTGCTAAAACTAAAAGCCAAGAAAGCTGTAGAAATTGCTACTCTGGTCTGCTGAAATAGCATCTGGGTTCTGAAAATGTGGTTTGGCCTTTTCAGGCCAATATTAATTTGAAAAAGAGTAAATCGTACTTTGTTCTGGAGTTGTTGATTTCTAGGTTTACAAAAGATTCATTACAGGTTTTGCCCAGTAAGGATTTTGCTGTGGTCAACCAGCACCTGTAGAAATTTTTTTGAATTCCGTCATGTGATGGTTGCTGAACAGAGCTCTTCCCATGTGATTCAAGTGCTTCTCCTCAAGAGGCAGCTCACCTGTGTGTCCCCGCACAGCTACACCTCCTGAAGAAGGAGAGCACTCAAAGAGCACATCCGCTGTGCCAGCTGTCCTAGCAGTGATGTTGGAACTGGGTGACTCGGAGGAGGTTGGCATTGAACCTTCTTGCTTCCGAGTCTGTCTGTGTTCAGCCCAGGTCCATTGGGAGGAGGGAGAAGAAAACTCTGTGAGCTGTACAGCTCACTACTGCAAAACGAGTTGGTCAGACTCCAGAGGCTGCTGGACAGCTGTGCCTGGCGACAAACTTCAGCACCACAAGTGATGCTGAATTGCCGTAGTGTCAGGAGGGAGACCAAGCGTTAAATGGGAGGTGGCATCTGAATGATCTTTTTCTCTCATTTTTGCCTCAGCTCAGGGAAGAAGGATTAGCGAGATGCTTTGGGAGAATGCAAAAATACTTTATAACATACCCCTTCCATGCCTACATGGAATTATTTTAGGCACCAGGTCTGTCGATTCGTTTTCTTCAGTATTAAGAGGATTTCACTTAAGGAAAGGGTTCAGTTTGTACAGAAAGGAGAAAGAGATACCATGTTACCCATCCCACCGTTACCCTATTGGGTTTGTGAGGCGAAGTGGTGTGTATTAGGCCAACTGACATACGTAGGGAGCAGGAATTAAATGTAATAGTTAGTGCCTATGGTTCAGACATAAGACATTTCCTCTCCACACAAACCTTGTCCTGCTGATACACCTGCTATGAACTGCTAGCTTGTAGACTGTTTCCAGTAATGTTACTTTAAAATACATTTTAAATACCACTTACTATAGTAATTGAGGAGATGTTGTTTGGATGGAGTGAATGCGTAATACATGCCATGTCTGGAGGAGATGTAGGCATAAGATGGAATTCTCTGTGGTTAATGTGTTCAGTGCATTAAAAACAGGGAGAAAGAAATGCTTTAGCAGGCCACAGTTACTATTTATTTATCTATCTATCTATTTATTTATTTATTTAGCTGTACTCAAAATTGTCTTCAACCAACTACTTCTGGTAGTGTATGTTCTGGTAGTGTATGTTCTATGTTCCCTTGGAGAACTATTGCTGTATTCAAAACAAATACCAATGGAGAGAGCCAAGCCAAAAGCTGGGCTTGGAACTGATAAGGCAACTCCTGGATTGGGTATCTGGTCCCTGAAATTAGTGTATGAAAGTGATTTATAGGACAGTGAACCATCAATAATGGCAAGTAACCTGCCACAAGCAGAATTTTCGTAGCTCAAAGCAATTTTCATTGACATATACTCTGAAGAAACCAGTGATACACATGATTATTTACTGATGTAGTCTCATGTTTTCTGTTACTTTAATTTCAAAAAGTTTGGAACAATATAGAATGTTGGCTACCAAACTCCAGTAGTATTAGTAATATTACCATAACAATGATTAAATGAATGTCTTAACTAGTCCTTTTATTACACATTTGAATTGAAACCAAAGCAATGTTGTCAGTACTCTCTTAAGATACTGTATTTAATTTTTCTTCCACTTGGCTGGGACTGGAACAGGCTGCCCAGGGAAGTGGTTGAATGCTTATCCCCGCATGTCTTTAAAAGCCGTCTAAACATGGTGCTCAGGGACATAGTTCAGAAGTGGGCCTAGAAGAGTTAGATAATGGTTGGATTTGCTGATCTTAAATGTCTTTTCCAACCAAAACGATTTTGATTCAATGACATTGAGATTTCTGATTTGTTCCTGTGCTGATGCTAACTCTCGCTGTTACAGTTCATGCCTTGAAGAAAAAGCTATTATTCTGCGCAGGACTCTTATGGTTCACTGAAAAGGACTCTCAAAGACTGGGAACAACACAGAAAAGATATCTCAGGTCTGTTCTATGGAGCCTGTACCTCCAGTCATTAGCTGAAGTGCTAAAGCAGAGATTATAGCGTAACCTGAGATCTTAAAGATGCTGTGTTTACTAGTCAAATCTAAATGGACTTAGTGGTAGAAAATAGAAAGGAAACCATATGCAGAAAACTAGGTATTTTTTTCTTAATCAACTGCGCGAACGCTAGATTTGGCTGTTTCACCATTTTACCTGCACAGAGGAGTTCTACTGAATGGGCTTAATACCTGAGATACTTAAATGTGATAGAAATGGCTGCAAGTAATAGGGCTGAAACAGGGTTGATTTCTGTCTAGAAGCACCACTGTTTATCTAGGGAACAATTTGCTTAGATTTGCACACCTTGGCTACAAAGCTACCCTTAATTTCAACCAGTTCAGCTGCTGGATGTGTATATACACTGATTTTGATAAGGTCTAAATTAATGCCTCAGCTGATATAGCGACATATCTTTAAATATGAAGCTGTGCTTCTAAGAGTTTTCAGGTGATGCTGCTGTTTGCTCTTTTGGGATCCCTGGTCAAGAACTTCCAGTGTTCTTCTCCTGGGAAGAAGTTGTCTTGGTGCTTCCTAGCCTGCAATGGGAAGGAGACAGGGTGATCCTCTCTGCTGCCTGGGCATTGCTTTCTCCTGTGCAGGAGGAATTCGTTTAAGGGGAGGGCTTTGGGTTGTACTGCTCTGTCTTAACCTTTGTTTTTCTAATGCGATGAGGGCCTCTGGGCTGTACTGCTGAGGGAAAGGAGCAGCAAGGGTTGGAGTAATTGGCCAGTGCCCTTTGGCAGACTGAAGCAGCGATGTGTGAACATCACAAGGAACCTGCGAAAGGCAGAAGGAATTTCTCCTGTTTCAGCTGATTGATATGCCAGTTCATGTGGGGCTGTTCTTTTCACCTCCTTTCTTCATGTATCTGAACCTGGCCAGCACGTGTGGTGACAAGCACGGGAGTGGTGAGACCCCAGTCGGTGGGACATTGCTGCTTTCCCCTGTGTGGGGAGAGGAGCAGTAGCCAAGACTAAGATCTGACCAGTCTCACCAGGGCCTTCTTGGAGGAAGGCTTCCACCCCCAACCACTGACCATTGGACACTGCTTCCAGACAGGAAAGGGTTCTTCTGTGCTCCCCTGGGTCGGTGGCCTCCCTCTTCTTTGCATGGACACGAGGTTTGGAGAGGTTTAGCATGTTTCTGCCATAAACAGGACAGAAAATAATACAGACGTATCCAAGCTGAAACTTGAAATAGTGTGAACTTTGGGGGATCAGCCTGTGTTTGAGTATTTTGAAGTCCTATTTAAATCTTACTTTCCCAAATCAATCTTTTACTTATTGCTGGCTAAATATGAAGTGAACCTCTCTGGTTTACAACCTTGGAAAAGCTTCTTCTATACCATTGTCATTTTGCTATGTTTCATTCCTCAGTTGTTACTTGAGGGGGGTGTAGCTCTGTCCAATATTTCAGTCACCTAATAATGTAGCAGTTTGGACTGGAAAGCTGTGTTACCACTGCAGCGCTGGATTATCAGTGCTTAAGTGACTGCAGTAACAAGATGGAAGGAGGTTGAACAGACACAATTTATTTTCTATATAAAAATCTAAACCAAACATCTAAACCATGTGACTTGTTTGAGAATTATTTAAGATCTCTGGATCTCTCTGCTTAAATTTCTTTATCAGCCACCAGTAAGATTGGACTATAACAGATCCAGATTCTTGCTAGTTTTCCAAAGGATGAGAACTAGGATATTTAGTGACTTATTTTTTAAAATATGTGTATATATTAAGTCCATTTTGCTACTCTTACTGGGCATTTTAGGGAGCTTTGTCTATTTATTTATTTATTTCTACTGATTTTTTCAGCTATGCTTTGCAGTATTGCTATATTGAAATACTTAGTCCTTTTCACTTATGTGTTTCTTGTATACAAGCTAAGACACCTCCGGCCTTCCATTTTGAGATTTTTTTTTTAAATTCTCCAAATCTTTGAGAGCATTTCTGGATGCAGCCATTGCTAACTGATTTTTCTAGTGTCGTCAAACGGTGCTGGTAACTTAAGGTGCTAATTAACAATGCAGTGCAAGCCCAAAGGTGGGCATACCTGTGAAGAGAAAATGAAATTCTTTAGCCCAAAGGGCTTTCAAACCAGCACCATCAAGATCATCATCCATAACATCAATGTCTGGGAAATTAAAAGGCATAACAATAAAATTTAGAAAAATGAGCTTTAATCTCTTGGAGACATTATGGTAAGGGACTTGTAGATCACTTTCGAACATAGGGGCTGCATCACTGCTAGTTTATAAGGTATCTTAGAGGTATGCAGAAGAAAATACGCATATCTGTGTGTATGTGTATGCAAGTCCGTGCTCTTCCTAGAGGTGGGTTTTTTCTGCTGAGGCAAATACTGTCTGCATAAGAACTTAGGGCTGAGCCTCTGATCTCCAGTGTAATCCGCTTTTGTGGGCAGTGACGATAGCTGAGCAAACTCAAGTTTTGGAAGCCCGTAGTCTTCACTTCTTATGCTGAATAAATGAATCATCACGTGGAAACAGCAAAAAAGAAAAAAAAAAAAAAGGAAGGGATGCTGGAGATCCTGGGGGGAAAAATAAGGTCCTCTGATGTTAGGGTAGAGCAGCTCTTGTACAGTTCCGTGCCAAGTCATCAGAAGGATTTCCTGGATAAAGCATTTCTAAAATGAGCTTTCTAATGTGAGATGCTGGGTTTAATATTTATAACATGAAGCATTTTGGTTGTGTACTGAAAATGGGCAGGATGAACAAAAGTTTCTACTATCCTACACTGAAAGTGTCTGTTGTCCTGTTCTGAAAATTTTGAAGTTTGTCAAGTCATTTTTTGACAGCAAGGCTCTGAGCAGGGGCAGATCTGATACCAAGATTTTGTTTCTACTACAGGGCTAGCAGAGTGTGTATAAAGCATTAATGTAAATTCATTTACTTACATATTCATATATAACTGCATGTTATAGAGAGATCAGAAGATACTCTGCAATGCCATAATACCATATACTAATGACCAGCTAGAAGGGCAATGGAGAACACTACTAGTGACAGCCTTTCCAAAACTCTGGGATTGCTTTCCTTCTCAATTTTTGTTTCACTTGGGTGTTACTGCTTGTTCTTTGTAATGTAACCTTTTTGGGACAGCAGCTAATGCCTTAAGCCAGGATTATTTAGAATTTACCTCTCTGTAATACTTTTAGCTATGCTATTTGAGTGGAACATAATTTCCCATTCTACCTATTCCAATCTCAGAAAATGATGTGGATTAACCCTCCTTCCCTTTCCCTCTTCCTGCTCTGCAGACACAGCATGGAGAAGGCTGTCTTCAACAGACATAAATAGCAAGGACGTATTTCTCTGGCTGTGGGTCATATGAAAGAGCAGAATCTGCCCCAAACAAAACTATTTCTGCTAGGAAAAAAATGTGAAAGTCTTGATTTTTATTGAGGAAAGAAATCAGTGCGAGGAGGAAGGATGTGTCCCTTTCCTTTAGCCACGTCTGCAAGCAGTCAGGAATGAGAGTCTTTACATCACTCCCAGAATATATGGTTTATTTTCTGTTTCCACTTGAAAATGTGTTTCCTGAGTATAGAAGGAAAGAAGAGGAAAATATTTTTTGAACTCAAACACGGGTAGAAGTTAATACAACACTAAGGACCACCAGGAGGAGCTCACGATACAGCCTGCAGCGTTAGGGTCCTGCCTCTAAGCTTATCGGAATTTCACCAAAGGACGAACTTCGTTAAAAGCAGGGTGCAGACAACCACCCCATTAAAGCTGTCAGTGCTGGCATTTTGACAGAGGAATGCACAAAATAAAACTGCATCTGGAAAAGGCAAAGAGACTCAAAACGGAGGGCGGGTAGGACAACTTGCCATGGGCAGGTGCTGAGAGATTTGAAAACGTGATGATCCATCATGCTATGAACAGCCTCATTTGTTAGGAGAATTTCAGTCTTAAACTTTACTTCTGAAATCTCTGGGTTTTTTCCCATGGTAAAAAAAGTAAGCTGAGGTGACATAAAGACCAGCTGGCAACCAAAAGCAGGGACTGTTCACGTGAAACAGTGCTTTTTTTTTTTTTTTTAAGTTTTAGTAAAGCTCTTTATAGGCGGGTCAGTAACTCCACTCTGCTCTCTGATGTGAATGTTCTCAGCTATCCAAGGGCAGCAGAACAAATCTGTAAGTAAAAGGCCGGTAGTTCTTATTGTGGAAGAGAAGCTTGATTTCAGAAAGCACAGATCTTCATCTTGCAGCTGCTAAGTTTCCTCGGTCCAGGACAAAGCAGGACAGAGCCACTAGCATTGAAATTGCTGAGGAAATTATTTTAACTTTCTGCAAAACTCCAGGATGAGTGACAAGAACCCACTGTCTGTCACATCTGTTCTGCTATCTGTCTGTTTTTGTACTGGTTTTAAAATCCAGTGCTTAACATTGCCTCAAGATTAACCAATTCCCATTTCACTGAGGAAAGAGACTAATATTTGTAACTTGGTGACTGTGGGCACCTTTCTTCTTGCTAAAATAAATTAATACTGAACAGAGCCTTTTTATCATGGCCACGTTCTTATCAGGCCATCTCTCTTTATATTCCTTCCTTCCCCAGCCATTATGGAAACAGACATCCTGCCCAAGGCATCAAAATCCACAATCTGCTACTTCCTCTATGGAGCCTCTGGATTTTTGCCAATGGCCCCTTGAGATGGTCCCAGATGTGATTGCATTTTCTGTGCTACGCTGAAAATATCCGGTAAAAACAAAGGGCTGCACTCACCACAGTTACCGCTTTGGAGGCCAGCGCTTCCTCTCCTGTCAGGGATGTACAGCGGGAGATGTTAGTCATGATGCACCCCTGAGAAACCATGACTAAAATGGCAGGGTCACAGTCAAAGGGATATTCCTACAATAGAATAAAGCCGATCTTTTTATTGCATTTCTCAGCTGGTCCTCAAGCTTACCTCCAGTTCCCATGAACCCAGGAGATGCATATGGGGTGGCTTTCCCACAGCCTTCTCCTGTGGGTAAAATGCAGATTCCTTGCACTTACGTTGTGAGTGAAAGGAGAGTAGATTTTCCTACTGCTTTTCTTCAGGGGGGAAAAAATGCAAACAATTCTATTTTTATTTCAAAGTAACTTGGACTTAAATAGCAAAGCAGCCAATGCCTTAAAATAAAACCCAAATGTTTTTTGACTTGCTCAATAACTTTTTTTTTTTGAAGAGAAGGCTAGGGAAAAAAGGAGGGAAGTGGGAATACCGACTTGTGACAGTTTTTTGTGGCTTGGATTTGTGAGGGATTGTGCTACTTCGGCACGCTTGGGAATTTTTAGTAGTCCTGTCTATCAGAAAAACAACATTGTACTCCTGGCTATTACTGTAAGCAGTTGAAGATACCCATGAAGAATCATGGAAAGGAAAGTATGGCAAATGCACCTTGCTGCTGAGTTTCCTTGTGTAACATCTTGTACATTTTTTTCTTGTTGCTTAAATGTTCCCTGCAGCTTCACTGCTTTGATATGTTGCCTAACTGCTAGAGTTCCCACTGCCCGAGAGCGCACTTGTCTCCCTAAGTGTTTGTGCAGGCAATATAACATTCGGAAGGGGTTTAGCCTGTTCATCAGTTTTTAAGGCATTCACTCACTGAAGGTGAGAGAATCCAGTGTGATCTCGTGTGAGTTCATTGGTTAAAGGCTTTACTTCAGTGTCACAGCAAAGAAAAACTCAAAATGTCTCTTTATTGGGATCCATCTTGCAATCTGTATGCCACTCAAATGAAGAGATTAGAGGTGAGTGAAAAGAAGGAAAAAAAAGATGGATCCCAATGAAATCCACACAAAATCGTGCCTCAACCGCTCTAGAAAGCCACGTGTTACTCACTTGGGTTGAGGAATTGTAACCACTGAAGGCACTTTATTGCTACTTTAAATTAGGAAAATCCTCTGCTCTGCAACTTATTTTCCTCACAGAAAATTGAGAAAGTTGGTGTTGCATTTGTCTCTTGCTGATTAGAGTGTCTTTTGGAAGAAAGTTTATGTAGAACTTGAAATGAATACAGCTTTTCAGGACTGCAGCTAATTATGTTGCTCTTCCCCCATGTCACCTCAATGGTCCACAGATAAGTCCAGTGAGTTTGCTGAGATCCAGCTCATGGCTGTCCTTGGGGCCACACAGTAAGTTTGTGTCATGTTGGGGATGTGAGGGCATGTTTAATAGGGCCTTTGTGTTTATTTCCAGAAATAAAAGTGTATCACTTGGTATCTGTTCTGTTAAATATTGACTTTCCATCAGCAGTGTTAAGGGTAAGGAACTTAACTGGAAAAATCACCCCAGGGGTATTTGCGTGGCATTTCTATGGCCAGAGCACAATCTTTTTAGATTGTTTTTTTTTTTTGGTTTAAGGGACTTGGGATAGAGATGCCTTGTGAAGCATCTCTTCATACAGAACATTGCTTTGACAAAGCACTAGGGCTGATGGTCAGTCCTTTGCATGCGGGACTGATGAAGTGGAATACCCTAGTGACTGATGATCTCAGATCCATTTTAAATGGTGTCTACTTTTTTCTTGTTCCCCTTCAGACACGTCCTGACCTTGCTGACTTAGACAGACTTTTCTTAGCAATATGTGCAATGCCAGCACCAGCTAGAGATGTATTATCCTCTATAAGCAAATGTCCTGAAATAAAAGGCCAGCGGTGACTCATAAAGAGTTGGTGAGCTTGAGTCCAAAGCATGATGAAAACTTTCATAGGAGAGAAAAACACAAGATCTAAATATGATGGTCCCTGAAAAACTGGTGATAATACCTAAATGGATATGCAACCAAGAAGGATGTAAGTATATTCATGCCTTTTACAAGCACAGTGGTAACAAAAAAACAGTCTACAATGGTTCCACCAGATAAGGACTTGGCTTTCTTTGTGTCAGAAGGAGGGACTCTCTAGTCTGGTGTTTCAGGTAACACACTGTAAAATGCCGTTAGATGAGCCCTGTCATTTGAAGTTATTTGCTGCTGAGGATGTTCCATATCAGTTGGTTACCTTTCTGACAGCTAACTGCTCTTGCTGGTTTGGCACTGGTGTGAAGTGTGGGGTTTTGATCTTCAGACCTGGGTCTCTGTAGCTGCAAGTGAGCTTAAGTGCTTACTGGCGCAAATACTTAAGACAGGGAAGGGCAACTGGAGCTCATTACAGAGGTTTTCCTATGTACAGTAGGAAAAGTTATGCTGATAATTTTGACAAGTTTGAGTAATTAGGCTGCAAGAGTAACAAAAATAGAGATATTTGTTAGTTAACTGCTTTACAGAAACTTTGTTTTTCCAGTAGCAGGGAGAACATTTCAGGGAATGGATGTGCATATAAAAAGCGGTATATTGTAATGCTATGTCAGAGAATATATATATTATAAAACAGGAACTAGAGTACCTTGTTTGAGATTACTGCTTGCAGGCAGCTACTGTCCTGCTACTGGTGGTCTGGTCCATGTGCTGGTTCTGTACTGTTTGTTGTGTTTCCAGAGTAAAAGTAAGCTCTGGCGATATTTCTGACTGTGAGCTAACTTTGTGGGCAGGCGGAGGAGAGCCCATGTTGGCTGATGGGAATGGTGTGTCCCAAAGGGGTGACCCATCACTTGATGAATTCCTCCTTTGCCACGCTCCTCTCATTAGCCCATCTTCTTCGTGAAGGTCTCAGGTCTGGGCTTGCTGCTGACTGCACGAGGGGTAGCAGTACAAACGTTAGCATGAAGCAGAGATGGCTCAGGGACTTGGTGGTCACAGCTTCTGGGGTGCAAGTGCACACGTGACTTGGCCTGAGAGAACCAAGCCTTTGCATCTTGTAAGCAAATATTTTAAGGGGCTACTTTGCACCTCTGTGCTCTTCCTGCAAATGGTAGGAGAGAGGACATCTCCCAGCAAATGTTAGCGATGATTTGTATCTTCATAGAGGGGAACTCTCTGTGGGTCACCAGGCACGCTGTGCCCACAGAACTATTAATTATGCTGGATTTCTATTTGTTCTTTTGTTTTGGAGACTTTAACACTAAAGGAAAGTGTCAGTTTGATAACTGTGAAAACTGTAATCTCTATCCTGTAGGAAAGAAAGTAAATGGGCTCCCTCTGCCCGTTTATTCCTGAGTGCTTCTGCAAAGGCTTTGATGAAGAAACAAAGTGTATGTGTATGTGTAAGCTCTTGCCCCACCATTCATACACTTATGTTCCCCAAACCACAGCAGAGACATGCTATTGCCTAGTGTCATAGAAGTAATGCTGTGCTAAAGACACCAAAAGCAGCTGACAGCAGAGCAGGGGCCTCTGCCTGCATCCCCGGGTCCCCAACTTGGCAACCTGATAGCTGACTGTGGTTATTTCATTTCTAGGAAAGAGGCTGATGCTATTGACCCTGAGCTATTATTTACCAAATGAAATACAGGGAACTGAGGGGTGGGGAGCTAGATGTGAGGATCTGCGGCTTGCTGTCTTTCCTCCCTCTCCCTCCCTGGAAGAGTTTTGCAAGAACACCTTGGCACTGCCAGAACACTGGTGTCCCGCTGACTAGTAGCAACGTCCCTGCTCCAAAGGCATCATAGGCTGAAATGTCTGTCTGCAGCCCTTGCAGACTGAAACCACACATTTTTACAGAGCAGCTATGGTCTTAATACTCCAAGGACCCTTGCAGCAAGGCCCTGGTTTTGGTCTTAGGCAGCTCCTTGTGTCTGAGACATTGCCTGTGATGCTGAGCCTGGCTGTCACCTCAGCTCTGTGGCCCAAGCAGAGCATCCTGCCTGTTTTGGCAGTTGTGTGTGACTCAGAGTGTGGCACTTCAGCAGGCACTGGCTAAATATGGCCCTGCTAATGTCCTGCCTGCCTTCTCCCCAGGGGGCTGCAAGGGCTCCCCCGTGAGAGCCGGCAGACCTCAGCCTGCACTGCTGGGCCAAGGGGGCTCTGCCAGACCTGCCTGCTCCAGCACCTATTGCTACTGAAGGGAAGCAGACCATGTGTCAAGCAGACTTGTGGATAGTATAGGGCCTTTTGCTGTCAGAAAGCCCAAACAAATTTGCAGATCACAAAGAAAATGTCTGCCTCATTACCAAGCTGCAATCTGTTCCTTCTCTACCCCTCAGTTATATTCCTCACCAGGGATTTATTGTTCCTTTCCAGTTTGATATTTTAATCTCCTACTCCCTCATCTTTTGCCCCTCTTGGTTCCCTTTCCAGAGCTGCTGCTCTTACTTGTGTCTCTCCAGCACTTGCCAGCTGGAGTGAGGCACTTGCACAACATTGCACTTGGAAGCGCCTTTCACTGCCCACCACTGCTTGCTGCCAAAAGAGAGAAGATGCCCTGTAAATGCAACAAATGAAAATGCTGCCACAAGGCTGCACAGGTCCTGCTCTTTCCACAGTGCTTTTATAGCCAGGCATTAAAAACACAAGCTGGTGGGCACAGGCTCTGGGGTTTTCAGGAGACATCAAAACCTTAGAGGGCTGTTGTATCTGTGCTCGCCTCGAGATCTGTGTAAGGCAACTCGCATCAAAGTGGAAAAAGGAAAGAGAATGTACATATTTGCATTGCTGTTGCACACACAGAGCTTGGCCAAGGTCCATGCTGTCTTCATGCTCAACAATTGCATGCTCTGAAGAACCTACAGCAAAGCAGGAAGAAGAATGGCCCTGGGTGCTTGCTTTGCAGAGATGAATAGTTGGTGGCAACTGGAAACCAAGCTTTTAGTGACAAGGCCATCTCTTCCTGCAAGTAGAAGCAGTCTGGGAGACAGGACTAAGACATACTGCATTTGAAGAGTTCCCAGAAAAGCCTACAATTATGTATTTTGGCACATGAACCATTATACCAATAACATATATATTTACGCCTAAGAAGGCCAGTGACGTGGTACAGCAGGGACACACTGTTTGCGCCCAAGTGCCAAATCTACACTCCTCATCTGTGCTCCAACGTCTTTGGTGCGTGCAGTACAACGAGTCCTTTCTCTCCCAGACAGGGACATGTTTCCTGTGGTTTGTCCTCCAGTGCCTTATTTTTCAGCTTTTCCCAATGAGGGGACTGAAGTCTCCGGTGATGCCATCAGCTGGAAGTGAGTGAGTGGCCACGGCGAGCCCGTCTCTCCCCAAGCTCGTCCGTGTTGGCTCTGGGGCCCCGGTGGCACGTGCCAGGCGTTGTGCAGCTGCAGGGCTCGGCGCCAGTGGCGACCTCTCTGCCTGCGCTGCAGAATGCCTGATTCAGCAGCAAAAAACCCTGAGCTGCCTCCAAACCCTCCTGGAAAAATCATCTGCAGGCATCCCGCTTTGGGTGGGAACATGCAGTGCCGAATGTGCCTGCCAGCTCACCACATCTGCCTCACGGCATGTGGCTTTCCTGGGGAAGAGGCTGCCCCCAAACGCTTCACCTCGAGCATCCCAAGAAAGAAAGAGCCAAGGTTTGTGTTGTTCTTTCCTTCCTTGCCCTGAAGGTCTAACCTGAAGCCTGCGGAAAGACTTGTTTTGGCTTTCCTGCATCTTGGGACTGAAATTGCTGCTTGTTTCTCCATCAGCTGCACATCTGTACCCTTCTGCTAGCGCCTTTTAAATTAGATTTCCTAGGATCAAACAAAAAGCATATAAGGGAAGAGGATGAAAAAATAACACAACAAACTTCTTCCTTCATCTAAACCAGCAGTAGTTGGCTGGGGAGAGTTGAAGTAGTTACAGGAATTGCCTGAATGTGGTGGCATGGTATCCTCTGTACCTGCCACTGTGTAGATACATGTTAAGTAGAACCACTTAAATGCACCTGGAATAATCTCTTAATACTGCTCCTACTGTCTCCTCTGTTGATACGGCAGGGAACAAGCAATCCAGGAGATTCCTGGAATGCGTTGATGATAACTTAATCTTCCAAGTGACAGAGGAACCAACGAGGAGAGGTGCCATGTTAGACCTTGTTCTCGTCAATAGGGAGGGGCTGGTGGGTAATGTTAAACTTGTGGATAGCCTTGGCTGCAGTGACCATGAGATGGTGGAGTTTGAGATCCTAAGGGCAGCTAAGAGGGGGAAGCTCAGCAAGCTTGATACCCTTGATTTCAGAAGAGCTGACTTTCCTCTCTTCAGGAACCTCTTTGGTAGCATGCCATGGGATAAAGCCCTGGAGAGACTGGGAGCCCAAGAAAGCTGGTTGACTTTCAAGGATCACCTCCAAGCTCAAAGGCATTGCATCCCTAGACAGAAGAAATCAGGCAAAAACACCAGGAGACATCTATGGAAAAACCAAGAAATCCTAGTGAAAATCAAATACAAAAGGGGAACACACAAAGCGTGGAAGCAGGGACTGGTAACCTGGGATGATTACAAGGAAGTTACTCGTGTAATCAGACTAGGTTAGAAAAGCTAAGGCCCTGACTGAGTCAAGTCTGGCCAGCAATATTAGAAATAACAGAAAAGGATTTTACAGATACTTAAGAGAAAAAAGAAAAATGAGAGAGAATATGGGGCCTCTCTGGAAGGATAGAGGTGACCTGGTTAGTGAGGACGTGAAGAAAGCTGAAGTACTCAATAGTTTTTTTGCCTCAGTCTTCCCTGGCAACCGCTTGAGCCATACCACTCAAGTCACAGAGGGTGTTGGCTGGGTCTGGGAGAGTGAAGAACAACGCAGGGTAGGGAACAGGTCCAGGAACACCTAGGGAACCTGAAGGTGCACAAGTCCATGGGACCTGATGAGATACATCCACGGGTCCTAAAGGAACTGGCGGCTGAAGTTGCTAGGCCACTGGGCATCATCTTTGAGAGGTCCTGGCAGTCTGGTGAGGTTC